>NC_051162.1:124336040-124636040 GCF_013339745.2 Dermacentor silvarum | reverse complement strand
ATGCTAGTTACTTGACATATCGAACTATTTTTTGCGCATAAGCCTGTTTGTCATAACCGCTTCGACTAAGCAACTTATATGTTGAACATGAGTTTTTGAGTCCATCTTACGCAGAGAACCTTAAAAGCCAACAATTTTACTGAGCCATAATCCAGGTCGTTTTTGTCTTAAGCCCAGCTTCCGCCTTTATAACTAAGGGAAATACAATTTCACTACACCTGAAAATAGACTGATTAAAGTGTGTCAAAGATAACAGAAACAATGAGCATGTTCTTGAAGCAGCCACACGTGTTCCGTATTTTCAGATATCCACTCACATTGCACCTTCCTTTTCAGCTCCATCAAACGCACGAAACCTATCATGCATTATCGAAAACGACGTGACCGCTCTTTTTACATGGGACAAGCCCGCCGAGCCCAATGGCCCCATTGAAGGCTACAGCCTTCGCGTCTACAACCAAGACCGGGAGGAAACAAAGCTGTTCTCTGTACCAGGAAATGCAACCAGCACAACTTTGAACTTGAGTAACGAATTCAATCAGTTTGTCGCATCCTTGAAAGCTTACAACGTTGTCGAGCGGAGCGGGGAAACAGTCTACGGTCCTGAGACAGCAGTCCAGTTCAAGACTCTTGGCAAAGGTAGCTCCATGGCATTCTCGTTTGAGGCTTTCGTTTAGAGATAATTCTACTTTGGCCCGAACGTGGCCTAAATGGTATCAAGCAATACGTAAACATTATCTAGTACTCTCGAGGCCTCAAATATTATTTAATATAATTTCTTTTAAAGTGATTCCGAGCCCTGAAATTGTCAGTAAAAGACTCGAAGCAAGCATAAAATCAATTGTGTTTGACTACTGTGAAATTTAGGTTATACATATACACTGACGATATAAAATTGACCTCATAAGACCAATACATATCTGTTTGTAACGAACAACTGTTTGTTGCAGCTTGAAACTAGTTCCGAGAGCTCTTCTTCGTAGTGTTTGAATTTCAAAAATGGTGCCAGAAGTTTACACCACAGCTGGATGACCTACGAGCTGAGCCCAACAATTTCCGGTGTCATCAAATGCCTTTTATCGATGATTTTTGATGAAGGTTGAAATCGGTTTAACTTTAACATAGTTAAATAATTTTACTGTTTGCATGAATTAACTACACTTGTTTTATCAAGTCATACTGCTGCTCCCATGTTCAATAAAAAAGTAGCGTTACCTGCTGTCTGAACTTTCATAGAATCTACAATAAGCGTACTAACTAGATGTTTCATCCTTATGATAACTGTACCTCTTACCCTTAGCACATTTTGTATTTCCTTCTAAATGCACCGAATGAGTAGATTCGGGAAGTTTAATTGAGAGCTTCGATATTCTGATGCCTGTTTCCTTGAACATTAAAGAATGCTTATTGGGAGATTTGCACTACGTATGTCAGGTGTCTCTTGACTTAATGTAGCGAAGCTGAACTTTAAGCACAGCTCTCGTAAACGCCAGACCTTTACGAAATCTTGCGCAGATCTCATAACAGTGTTCTAAATCCACTACACTCATACAATGTTAGAATGAAGCTTTTATACAAACATAAATGAAGTGGCAAAACAGGTAACGATATCGACAGCATAGCTTTGTCGCATTGATACTGTTGTTAGGCCAAGTTGGTGCATTCTTCAACACATAACGATGCAGCGCGAAATACAAGGACGAAGAAAGGAACGTACACTTGCACCCGTCCTATGTACGTAGTTTTCTTCGTACTTGTTTTTCGCGCTGCCCTGTTAATTGTTCAACATAGCTTTGTCGCCGGCAGCTACAAAAATCGTCTGGTCAGGAAAATCCGCTTTAATGATCAAACTAAAACCAGCTATTCTGTATTTCAGGCCCAGCGCCTCCACGTCCTAAAGTCAAGGAAGTAACAAATCATGGAGTCCAATTGTACTGGGAATGGCCACAAGATCCCAGATACCATATCACACACTTCATCGTGAAAGTTGATGGCCAGCGCACTTTGTCGACTGTCGAGCGACAGGTGGCTATCGATAACCTGGATGCATGGGCGCAGTATGAAATACGTGTCGCCGCTTGTGTGAACGAGACCACGTGTGGCCAGGAGGGCACAGTGCAGTTTCATACGGATTTCGGAGGTAAAGTTCCTATAAGTAAAAATATTTGACTAGGCAATTGATGACTCGGCGTCTAAGGTAGCAAGTCCATAAAAATTTATCCACTAATTGCGTTTTCTTTAGCAATGTTGGCTACGGAAGTATATATGAAAAATTCATTTAGCAATGCCTAATTAGCCAATTGAATTAACTTCTTTCCTCTACGGCATGAATTGCAACCATGTGGAATTTCTGGCACATAGTATGTGTTCGGCTTAAGCAACGTTCACAGCACGTAGAATAAGCGATGTGTTGACAAATTTAATGATGAAATTGTGCTCAGCAATCATCTTAAGTATTCTCCTCGATTTCGTGCGACCAAGAGATGTGACAGCAGCGCCATGTTTTGTTGTGATAACGAAAAAAACAAACAAAGTTATAGCAGAACGTGCCACCAGTCCCGTCCTGGTAAGCTCGGTGATAAGACCACACATTCGTGTAAGTGAGCCTGAATAAGATAAAGGCCACTATGAACTGGCTAAGTTGTGTTGTGTCTAGACCGCGTGCCAAACCCAATCTGATATCACGCTTCACTGATAGGTAAAGTTGGTCATTTTTTTTTTCATCTCAGTGCGGCTGAGAAGTACATTCTTAATTTCGTTCCTCATAGCTTTCATATGTGCAAAAATGTTGAACTTACTAAGTGTAGCTTGTGGAACGCTACTAGCTACTACTATATATGTCTCTCTTTATCGCGTTCCACATAAGTTCCCACAAGTGGAGCCCATCTGCGAGAATGTGCGTGCCACTTAGTTGTACTTATGTGGAACTAGATTAGGACTGTGTGCAAATTGTAAGCAAGGGAGCCGTAACCACCAAACAAAATTTACTTTTGCTCCACCACCATTTAGCACCGTCTGAACCACTGAATCTCACGGTCGAGTCAGCGGGCACCCACTGGGTTCTTGCACGTTGGGAGGTGCCGCATGTTCTTGACGGGCCACTGAGCGGATACAACGTGAGCTTCAGCGACGGCATTACCTACTTTGAGGTGACGACCGTGGAGTTATCGTACAACTACACGGAGGCAATTCCTGGAGCGATATACAATGTTTCCGTGTACGCTTTCAACGAGGTCAACGGCGTTATAAAACGTGGACCCACAGCGTCACAGCTTACTTTCAAGGAAGATGACCGTAAGTAGCGCATCCTTTGCTTTTCTTCAAAACTCAAAAATTATCACGAGATCAATTTCAAGAGCCACCTGATCAAAGATCAAGAGCAGCCGGGTGTGTAAAGAGAAAGGACGTATAAATAGGCAGCGAGGTTAGCCAGTGACATACGTCTTGTTGGCTACGAAGCACAAGAAGGGGTTAAGTCTGTAGGTAAGGCTATAAAGGCCGCGTTATTAAAGTCTGTCATGTATTTCAGTAGACCTCCGGACCTTGAGAGGTACTTATAGAACGATGCTACACCAAAACCCAATGCTGATCTATCTTAAAGAAAGCTCCGAAGTCAACTAAAAATCCCTCTTAGTCATGGGATGTAATCTTTACCAACCAACTGACCGAACCAGGAGGCTAGCAGATTGCTGAGGAAGGCCGAACAATTCCGCAAATTGGAACACACCCAACTAATCAGAATACAGAGTGAAGCACAAATTCAAACTAATCAGTAACATAGAAACGCACGTGCGTTTCCATTTCTCGAATGATTTGAAGATTGCGTGTTTTTGAATGCATGTTGTTTTGTGCTTCTAAAATAATAAAATAGGGTCTTATCTGATGAGTGGCGCTTTCTACTAATACACTTTAAAAAAGGTAACCCTTCTACTTCAATTACTATGGGTAAAATTATACCCGACAACAATTTTCACACGGGACGTACTCTGTTTCTTCCTGAATCATGGTGGTTTCTATCTGATTTGAGCACTTGTACAATGTGTAATATAATTATTGTAGGCCAACTAACCAGCTTTCTTGCTTAATTCCTTGGGTCTTTCAATGGCTTTAGTAATTATCTCACAGAATCATCATTTTATGGCCGCATGCTTTATGCGACATTTACTGTGCGCATTGTCCGTACACATTGAATATCTTAGATCTGTGTGTGTTCTGGGGCTCCTTGTATTGATTGGTAAAGTATTCACTCGAGAATTTATTTTCGTAATTGTATTTTGTACATGTAATTATGATGCTAACCTTATTTTATTATTTACTCATTTTATTTATTATGCACAGCAGACTCGAGATCTAAGTAGGGTGGGCCATAATAACGGAACAGATCATATATTGTAAGCAAAATAGCATTGAACAGTAATTTTTTGAGAATGTTTACTGTAAGCGATTCTAGTGAACAAGTTTAACTGAGGAAAGGTCAAACACTAATGTGTTTGTTTTTGGACAGTATGCTTCAATATCTGGTGGAGTCGTGTATGTGTGATTAATAGAGGCTGACACAAGTGATGAGGGCTTAATTGCTACTTCTTTAATTAAAAGCACATGAAGGCACCATATTGTCAATATTTCTCATCCTTCTTCTAGTAGCTTAATTTCCTTTCACTGCATTAGTTCACTGAGAGTGTTGTACGTAGAAAATTCGGTAAATAGAAACCTCGTAGTGTTTCTTTGGATTCGTTCTGAATTGTTAACGTTTATTTTGATGTGAAAGCCCCAAACGGTATACATGCATCCACATGTACACAACACGAGAAATACTAGTGTAAGAACTCGCCAAAGACAAGGCGCTGCTGCTCTCTTTTCCTAGGCGACTTCGATCATAAACAAACCAAACATCACGAAGCTTTCCACTAAATTTATTTAAATTTTTTCCCTTACTGCTTTTTCCAAAAAAAATTGCTGGCCCTCCCATAATCGAGAGTAGATTTAAGCATGAAATGGCTACCATATGGCGTCTTTTTCTGCCTGTGGTGCCACCGCGTTCAACCGCGTTTCTTCTAGCAACAGTCCAGGGCGCTCAGCGTCTGGCGCCACATTGTCTTCCTGTCGCATCTAAGTGCTCAGCTGCAAATTGGCTGCCTTAGGGCCGCTGTATCTGCTTTTTGAACGTCGCTATCGGAAATGACAAATAAAACTTCAGCGTAGAAGTTATGGCTTGAGTGATATTGTGAAGAATGGTTAGGAAGAACTCGGAAGCAATATTTTCTGTAACTTCTTCTTTCTAGGGTTTTACGTGCCAAAGCCAGTTCTGATTATGAGGCACGCAGTAGTAGAGGGCTCCGGATTAATTTTGACCACCTGGGGTTCCTTAACGTGCACTACAACGCAAGCACACGGGCGTTTTTAATTTCGCGTCCATCGAAATGCGGCCGCCGCGACCGGGATTCGATCCCGCGACCACGTGCTCAGCAGCGCAATGCCTTAGCTATAACTGAGCCACCACGGTGGATAACTGTAACTTGCTTGTAGAGTAACTATCGTATGTATAAATACAGCCCTGTACAAAGGGTTGGGAGCCAGAGACCGCATTTTGTTAAGTTTTGACTGGTTGCCCGGATGACCTCGTTCTCGCAACTTACCGGCGTGTTCTCGTTTTGAGTGCGCGGATAACGGCTCTAGCTTTTGGCTCAAGGTCACTTGAAGGCCGCCGACAGCGGGAGCTGAAAGCATTTCATGCTTAAAAACGGATGTTACTCTCATTTCGGTTGTTTGCTTTGCGGTATATTAAGAGACAGGAAGAGAGCGGTGTGGATCAGAGAACCAACGGAGATAGCCGATATTTTAGCTTGACATTAAGCGGGAAAAGTGGAGCTCGGCTGGCCATCGCCAGCGTTGCTCACGCCAGCGTTTTGACAGTGGTTGTCTGCGGTCATCAAGTGTGATCTATTCATGGTTGCTTGTGCGTGCTGACACCAGGCTTGTTATTTCAGTTAGTGCGCGCTGACACCAGGCTTGTTAAATCGGTTACTAAGCGAATTTGTCCAACTCAATGCAGCCGATAAAACTACTCTCCTTGCACCGTATAATTCTTTGCTAATTTGCTATCGCAATTGATGCTTCGCCTTTCGGGCGAAACTGCTACTTCTTTCGTAAATTCCACGCTCCAAAAATGTCCAAAAATGTTAGCGTTCGGCTTACATAACTTACTTTTGTAAATGATGTCCAGCAGGAGTTTGCAGGCTGTTGAGAACACGTTCATATATTTAACTTCAAATGTTTTCCTACAAGCACAAGTTTCGGTTGCCTGGTGCCTTTAGCTCACGTTCGTTTGAATAAGGACGTGCATATTGCAAAGAACGCCTAGTATAGAAAAAAGAAAAAATGAAAAGGTTGAGGCGGTTAACCCAATAGCAACAGCGGGCTTGCTATTCTGCACTGAAAGTAGGACAAAATGACTAAGTTAGAGGGTGTATTTGCCAATAGGTATAACTTGTATTCGATTGCCATTTCTGTATTTATTGGGCAGGTGCCTCAAAGCATCCCTACATTTTTCGCGTGTATTTATGTGGTATACTAATATTGTCACTTGAAATGCTTGCTTCCTGGCAGGAACATTCATGTACACATTCTTTTAGGTCCTTGTCGCGGCCATTGTATTGCTCAACAATTCAACCGCGTTGACGCTAGAAGCTCGTTATGATGTGTATGTGCTAATTTACTCATTTACTCGAGTAGTTGCTGTAGATTTGTTGGTAAATTAAATCTTGTGGACGATCCTGCCATAGAAGTTGCCCACACGGTTTCGATGTCATCATATTAACCCATCTATCGAGATCGTACAATACCGTCAGAGTGAGCATAACACAGGCGCGAAAGAAATAACAATCTGATGTGTGTCGCTGTTTCGCGCAGTGAATAGTTCCGATGAAGCGAATCACCTTCTGTGCTGAAAACCGGTAAAGCCGCCCTTGGATCTTTGGTGCACGAAATCATGCTAGCTTGTGCGGCATTTCTCTGCTCATGGAATGCCAGCATTGCGCTGAGTGTTTGAAGTGTAGATATCGAAGGTGATGCTTGCCGATTTATGCTATGTACACAAAAATAAATACTGCAATATTCATTTCCCTCAGCTCTGAACACTGCTGGACTTTCGACAACGAGGCCTCTTTTGGCTTCTCTTGCTGCCATAACGTTGGTGCTTGTTGTGGTCGCTGTGATCCTGCACAAGAAGTGCCCGGTGACGAGGTGAGTAAAATTATTGCGTTTAACGTTTCGAAACTGCTGAGGAGATTATTGTAGAAGTTGTAGTGGGGGGTTTTCCATTATTTTCTCTGCCTGTGGTTAGTTGCCACGCAATTAAATTTAAGTATGGCTGTTCTTTCGCATTTCGCAACCGTAGAAATGCGGCGGTGGCGGCCGGAAATCAAGCCCTCGAACTCGTTGCCATAGCTTCTGAGGTTAATTACGCGTGGGTAATGGCATATTAACGCGATGGCGTCAAGGGGCGCGTGTCGCAGAAAGTTCGGCGTCGGCGTCGGTGTCAGAGTTGGCGCCGGCTTCCGTGGCCGAGAAAATCATCCCCAACCACGCAGGCCCTCCGAATATATGTAGGTATATCTATAGCGCACGTCTTCTTATATAAAGTGCGATATATGCGGGCTATAGTGCCACACCATTCTATCACTAATGTTGCTCATACCTTGTCTCACATTCTTGACACTGCTATTCCTCTGAATTTTGAGAGTGACAGTCCACAAACAAATGTCATGAAACAAAACAGCCACAGCGCGTTCCTTTGATGTTAAATCTTCTCAGACTGAAATCTTAAAAGTGCGAAACAAACACGGAAACTTGAAAATTATGTAATTTCTTTGGCGCGGTTGTGCACTATCTCCGGGATCGGCCCATGCAAGAGGCCGCGTTTCTACCAGAAAGCTCACCTACGCGCATAGCGTTCGCCGCCAGTGTTTGCCGGTAACCATCATGGTTTCGTAAGCTGCAGTCGTCGGGAACCGTGAGAAGCAGTCAGGGATCTTTGAATGCTATCGCGTTCCACTCCTAAAAGCGAAGCCTAAGCGTCTTCAAATTTTTAATGCTTACACCTAAGACTGCGGCTAATCGTGATAATATAAGTTGAAGTTTAAACACGACCTTTCCAGGGTATAACCAAGTTACAAAAGAGTTTAAAGTTATAAGCTCACAATAAGAGAGTGAATTAGCACTTTGCTCGGCTAGTACTGTTACGATTGGCATGTAACACCTCGTGCTAATAGGATAATCTAAAGACCATGCCTAATCGAATAGCAGGGTGGGTCCCAAATTTTTTATAGATGTCTGGGGTGGTCTCAGGTCTGATTGACGCCCCAAAGTGATTATGGGCCCCTTTGTGTGTGCGCCTGACAGGAGGAGGGAAGGGGGTGGGGTGGGGGGGGGGGGCTTCCGCGAACTGTGCGAGTCAAGGGGAGACCCCTTTCCACGAAAAAAAACAGGACCCACGGGTTGCCGCCATCGCAGGCAAACACATGCCACGTCGCCTAGAAGAGAGAGCAGTCGCCAATCACCGACCGGACTCAGTACGAGTCATGTGACATAGGCGTGAGCAAAATCCCGCCTACAATTTTAGCGGGCCTATTTAGGCGGCCCCGCAATGTATCGTTTAATTATTATCTTCTTTTATTTCCTACTCGGTTACCATGGAATAAACAGTGCAAGTTTCGCACTGGAAATCGTCTCGCCCCTGCTTGTACGCCATGGTCTCCCGGACACCTGCAGCCTGCCGACAACGCAGTACTACCCAATAGTAACGCCGGTCGAGATTCTAGCAACCAGCGTCGCAACAGTACACCCGGACAAGATACTTTTTCACTTTGGTTCATGTCAGCCTTGCCAATTCTTTTCGTACAACTCTTAAGAGGTTCAGAACATACTAAAACTTAATTCAAGTGTCGTCCACAAACGTTATATAATTTCTGAGTACGTCTATAATTGGCGGTATTTGCATACCACAGAAAAAACATCTAAGAATCCGCTTCCGCCACTGTAGCCTGTCGGCGTTGCTGCATTGCGTGCCAAATAGATTTCGTTCATAAGAGAAAGAAATGAGAACTAGTAAATATTAATACCAAACATGCACATCCACTTGCTCATTGAATGTATTTATTTATAATATTTGACAACTTCGTAATTAATTAGTAATGATTATGTAACTAGGCGGAATGCAAAAAAAATATCTCAGTATCTTCAAGCGACGGCAAACAAAATTACTTGGTTCAGTCCAGCTACGTGGCATTTGCACATTTAAACACGATTGTGCGTGATATTTGGGTCACCCTGTATAGACCTTTTCAGCAGGCGAGGAGGAAAGGGCGCGCGACGAGGCTTTCCTCCTCTCTGTTGCAGGTCGACGCCCCGATTTTTTCGCGATGGCAAAGCGGAAACGCGGCAGAAAGTCGTTCTGCTTCACTGGCCAATTCGTGTCACGTGGAAGTTCGCAGCAATACTCGCGATCGTCGCGCGACCGGAGGGGCGGCAACGAAGCCTTGGCGCTTTCGCGCTTTTGTATCCGCGTGTTTATTCATTTTTCTAGAAAACAAGTCTTTCCAGCGCGCAGACTGTTATTCTCGGGCCTGTGTACGGTATGTTGCAGAAAGTGCTGTACGTAGGACGCGCACTTTGGCAAGCCCCAACACAAGAGCCAGCCCGGGTCTGTGGTGTTCCCGTTGCCCCTTTGGTGTCCTGGAGCGCCGACACGTTTATGGTATTACAAAAACTTTAAATAAATAATCACGCTAAGGCACCAACCTGTGTGCCCGTGTGCGGAGAATGGCACCAACGAGGAACTGAAGGTCGCAGATGCTGCGTGAAATGATCCTTTTGAAGTACGTAGGTCAAAGAATGAACATACCACTCGAAATAATGCGAACCCACCACGACAAGTACGCACACTAGAGGATCTGCAAAACGGCAGCGGCGGCCGCGGCGGTTTTTTTGGTCGCTTTGGCCTTTCCGCCCTCTTGCCGCTTCCCAAGTGTGAACGTAGGCATCCGGAGAAACGTGTTTGCGATTGCTCCCCTACGGAACTGTTAATTACTTGTGTTGTTGAATCCCAAACCAGCACACTTGATATTTGCGCCGAAGCGGTCAGCAGTGAAATTCGCATAGAATGCACGAAACAGACAGCCGACAAGCATCGCGCGCGCAGTTAAGTAAACTCTTGTTGCACTTCTAAAACGGCATTACCGGAGTTCATTCTGCAGACCCAGTCGAGATACTGTGAGGTACTTCCCGTTTGCACGGCGTAAGTGAAGCAGAAATGAGTTGCGCGCGCTACTTAAAATGCGTACACATGCCATCTATGCTGTGCGCACAATTCTGGGCGCGACGGCTCGAACAGTTTTCCGCAAGAAATCAGCGCGACGAGGCTTTCCTCCTCTCTGTTGCAGGTCGCGCGCCGCGGAACGATTCGGAGGTGTTTTAGCTAGTTCTGAATGCAATTTACGAGATTTCAGTTCTTACGAGGTCGTCTAACAACCACTGTGTAGCCTTTAGGTGTAGCAGCAGCTACAGTATCTAGAAATTTCTCTTGCATGTGCAAAAATGCGACGCGCATTATCAGCCGCAGTGTGCGTATGTGTAATGAACTGTGTTGAATTTATCGGTTTTCACTCGACGAAGAGTTGTTGTAAAACATTTGCATCAGCTACCGGCATCGTTCTCACGCATTTTAAGTCTAGTAGACTTCAAATCACTATGTGTATGCGTTAGCCTCGTGCAAGGCCGAAGGCTCTGCTCAGCACAGCGAGCACTGCAGTTGGCAAGCCAACATGATACACACAATTGCTTCGTGCTTAGATCGCATTGCCTTTTTTTGCCCTGTAAGGCACAATATACAAAGGGGATCGCATAAAGAGAATCCAACAGCTATTTGTAAGGACAGAATTTCCGTAAGATGGGTGAATGCGTCGTACATGACTGAACTTACGAGACTGAAAAAAAAAAAAAAGAGTTCATATGTCCTCCTTTTGCGGCAAAATAAAACAGAACACAGGTATAACGACGCAATAATACTCCGCATGGTCGTGCCGCATGCTTGGACCACTTGGACCGTACGCTATATAAACAAACAGATCTATAACACAGCATTTAGTACTGCCTCTGGCGCTCGCACAGTCTGTAGCTGGTCGTTCGACCACTCGAAAATTGTGATTCACACTGTACGGTATGCGGTTATTATTATTCAAACTATTTTATTTGTAGGCGGAAACCTTGCCCAGCAAACAAGGCAGTCGCCCAGTGTATTTACACATACCATCTTGAACGCTTGTCAAAGTAAACAGCACGACTTATTCTCCAGCAGAATGGTACCCACGCGGTTAAGATCATCAAATGTTTCGTAACTAATCGTTGCAGCTAAACCAGAGCTTAAAATGATAGTGCTGAGAATGCTGCAGTAAGGTAACATTCGTGAAACGAATTTTCAGAAATACCTAACTGATATCCCAGGCTGATTGTAAGCTCGAACAAAAGCGCACACCTCGCGCTGGGTGCTCCGTCCGCCCTAACACCAGCAATTACTCCAGCCGCTTAATTACTTCAGACTTAAATTCCTTCACTACGCCTCACAGGACCGTTCCCCACGTAGAAGACGCCATTTGATGCTAAATAGACCGCGCGAGTGCGAATAAATCTACCAGAAACTGCCGCCGAGCGTATACCACAGCATACAACACGGGCGTTTAGCCCAAGCCAGCATGCCAACTGCCCATAAATGGCGCTACTGCCTACGCAATGGCGGCGCCCATGAAGAAACGGTCTATATTCACACACTCGCCACGCGCGCATATTGCGGTGGTGTCGTCAGATGGTGCACCGTGTTCGGTAGGAAGTGGGAAGATGAACCAGGCTGCATACAAGCCTCCTAATGGCACGTACACACTAGCGGCAAAACGCACGCGGCGCGCCGCCGGCGGCAAGGCGCGCGCCGTGAAAGCAGCCGAGAAACAGGTTTTTCTTGCCGCGGCAGCGATCGCTCCTGGACCGATTTTTTGCGGTTTGCCGCGTGCCGCTGATGAAGGAGACCCATTATGGCAGGTACACACTAGCGGCAAAACGCGCGCGGCGCGCCGCCGGCGGCAAGGCGCGCGCCGTGAAAGCAGCCGAGAAACAGGTTTTATTGCGATAGCAATTATATGGACACTCAAAAGCAGATTTCTGCCGTCGGCGTCGCCGTCGCCGTCGGCGTCGCCGTCGCCGTGAGGTTCCGTATGACGTCATTTGGAGATGAAATCGTCGCCGCGCGCCGAACGCTGTATGTGCGAGTGAAAGGGCGCGAGGGGCGCGTCTTTCACGGGGAGTGAACGCACGGCGGAGAACAAACGCGCGTTCTGCGCCGTGCTCGCTTAAGGGCTGCAGAAGTAGGCGTCTCTTTTCTCCTTTACAATCACCATATATGTAGAGCAAACGCGCCTTCTTCGGACGCGCGAGAGGCCGTGGGGGAGGGGGAGGGAAGGGAGGCGACGTTTAGCTGCGGCACCAAGTGCCTATTTATATCAGAGGCTCCAGCAACAGTCACCAACGCCGCACGCATTTTGAGCTAACGCGGGCAAAACGCCGATGGCGTCTACAACAGTTCTGCGTGTTGTTGCTACCAAAGCCGCTCACCTTACTTCGTATGACATTGCTGTGTTGCTATCGCATTCATTGCTTCGCCCTTAGGGCGAAACTGTGACATTTTTTTCTTGCCGCGGCAGCGATCGCTCCTGGACCGATTTTTTGCGGTTTGCCGCGTGCCGCTGATGAAGGAGACCCATTATGGCACGTACACACTAGCGGCAAAACGCGCGCGGCGCGCCGCCGGCGGCAAAACGCAGTAGCGGCAGGGCGGCCACACCAACCGGCGGCGCGCCGCTGCGGCAATCACGTGACAGACTAGACTCTTTCCCCCCTTCTCGAACTATCCGTCAGCTTGGTCCGGGAGCTGATGCGTGCAGATGATACTGCGAAACGAATTTCTTGCTAACAGCGGACGCGAGTACAAAACGAGCGGTCGGGCGGGTCCGCATGTAACCAGTTTCCCGCGCCACGTCACGGAAGCGGGCCGCTCTCATTGGTCTCCTTCATCCGCAGCACGCGGCAAACCGCAAAAAATCGGTCCAGGAGCGATCCATGCCGCGGCTACAAAAACCCGTTTCGCGGCTGCTTTCGCGGCGCGCGTCTCGCCGCCGGCGGCGCGCCGCGCGCGTTTTGCCTAAAACCCCTATATTTATAAAAGTAGCGCCATCCACTTCCCTCCTTCTCCGTTCCACTATCGCGCTCGGCGCGACCAGCGCGATCGAGGCGCGATATCGACAGTGGCGTGGCGCCGCCTGCGTCGGGCCTGCCGTGGCAGACGACAGCTAACGCGCTACCAGAGGAAATCCGAGGAAAACTTCGATCGCGCCCTGCGGAGACGTTTTTGAGGCGCGATTTTGCTTCGTCAGTCAGCAACTGGTCTTAATAATGCCGTTTTGGAAGTAAAAACGCGACGATGCGAGACGGCGCAAATATCAAGTGTGCAGCAAGCGTTTGCGCACGCCGGATGGTAAACAAAAAAAGCCTTTTGCCCTCGCCTTGTCGGTTGCGGCAACTTAAGGCGCAGCAGCATGCCATCACAACGAAGTTCTTGTCCCTAACACGTTTGATCCGTTTGTGCGTACAGCACTTTCGTCGCACAGGCCCGAGATTGGCAGTCGGAGCGCGCTGGAAAAAAATATATATATACAAAAGCGCGACGCGAACTTCCACGTGACACGGATTGGCCAATGGGGGAGCGGAGGAGGCTGGGGCGACAGGAGGCGGCTAAGAGAGGGCGAGGAGGAAGCGCCGGGGTGAGCGCGGTGGCGGCAAGATCTAAGAATGGCGCTACTTTTATAAATATAGGGGCTTTAGTTTTGCCGCTAGTGTGTACATGGCATTAGAGCGACGCGCTTCCATGACGTGCGCGCGGAAACTGGTGTCATGCGGACCCGCCCAACCGCTTGTATCTGTACGCGTCCGCTCCCAGACGAGCTGACGGATAGTGGCATCTTCGAGTGGTCGCTTCAGAGCGCTCTGGCCGTGCTACAAAAGTGGTGAAAAACGACTTTAAAGCTGTTTTACGACAATAACCGGGTATGAAAGTGATGATACTGCTTCGTTATCATCAGAGGGACCCATTTCTGCAAACGGTAACGCTTAGTAACCGTTTTACACGACCAATTGTAGCGCTACCAGAGCGTTCTAACAAGACCAGCCGAAGATGCAATTAAAGAAGGGGCACGGTGTAAGATATATGAGTATATATCTTACACCTTGAGAAAGGGGCAGGATTCCATGCTGTCACGTGACTGCCGCAACGGCGCGCCGCCCGTTGGTGTGGCCGCCGTGCCGCAGCTTCGTTTTGCCGCCGGCGGCGCGCCGCGCGCGTTTTGCCGCTAGTGTGTACGTGCCACAATACATCTTTCCGAGCGCAATATTGACACGTATACATGTTTATCCTCTCACCGGTGACCGCTTTTCACCGGCTGGTAAACGTTATCGCTAGGTACAGGACGCGCCTGCATGTATCGGAAGTTTCTCGAACGTTACCGATGCTTTTATCCGTTGTCTCCTGTCACCGACGCTCATGTAATCTGATTGTGTGAGCGACGCGAATTGTCTAGAACTTTTTGGAAGACACACGGGTACCAGGGATTAATCTCGAACCTTTGATGACTCATGTATAAAAACCGACGTGTTTCGCCGCTGATCAGATTTCGACGATCATCGACTGTGTTCGCCGCTATCGTTGTGCTTCGAGTGTAGCTTGCTAATTTGTGGGCACAGGTTCGCCCAATAAAGAATCAGTTTCGTCATACACAGCTTTACGACTGTTTTCTTCAGCGTCACTACTACGTGACAATATGATGTGTCGCTACAGGGCTTCAATGCAAATAGCATAACCTGGACCTTAATATGCGTTCTGCAGGTTGTGCATTCTTTCTTTCATTTCGGAAGTCCTACTACTTTCACGCGATCTTTGAAAAATTGTGCCTGCTATTTTTGTTTTTCATTCTTTTTCATTTGCAGGCATGCAAGAATAGAGAAGAACGTTCGCATGGAAGAGAAGCGGCGGCGTCTGTACATGGACCAACTTCGAGATTAAATTTGAAACTTGTGAAATGAGTGAACGTTTGCTCGCCTATATTAGCAATGACATTGTTCGACCTCACAATCATTTTTATTTTTTTGCATCTTCGCTCTTCAGGGCTGCGGAAATATCCACAATTTCTAACGTGGCGAAACACTTTCACGCCACGGGCGCACGTCTGAGCCTTTTGATCGTATCCGTATTTCCCAACAGATTATTCAGTGAGAAATTCAGTGAGCAGCGGAACAATTCTAAATCTTCTTGTCCTTGAAAAGCGACGCGTACCCATGCTGTGAGACATACTGAAATACTCAAGTCGGCATCATAGATGGTCATTGAAGAGGGGCACCCATAAGAAGCGACCCAAGTTGGCGTGAAACAGGTTTATCGAAAAGGGACACATAGCTTGTGGCACTTATCCAATGGCGCATACCCAGGGATCCACAGCGAAAGCTTATCGCCGGAGCCGAAAGTGCTGCCACCGCCGCTGGGGCCCTGGACTGAAGGCTCCACCCACCACGGAGATCGACGCTTCTCCGTGCCCCATCAAAATAAAGTTTTGTCTCTCTCTCTCTCTCTCTTATACCCAGGGATCCAAGAAGGCATTTCAGAGCTTCGTTGAAGCACTGCGCATACCCACTTGCACACACCCAGTGACATAACTTGACAACAGAGATGTTCACTGAAGTGTGGCACATACGTGTAGTTTTACTTGGCCAGTGATCCAAGTGGCAATTGCATGCCAAACCGTACTGAAATTGAGGCACACTGTAGTGGGGAACTCCGGATTAATTTTGACCACCGGGGGATCTTTAACGTGCTCCCAATGCGCGGGACACGGGCTTTTTTGCATTTTGCCCCCGTCGAAATGCGGCCGCCACGGCCGGGATTCGATCCCGTGACCTCGCGTTTAGCAGTGCAACACGTTAGCCGCTAAGTCACCACGGCGGGTGACCCAAGTTGGGATGAAAGAAGTTCATTAATCAGCAGCACGTACTCAATGCCATACTCGGGAACTCCAGTTGGTCCAACAGTATGTTTGTAACCCGGTTCCTGTATCACAGAAACCAGGCGCTCTAACTATTAGACCATGGACCCCACAGTGACCCAAGTTGGAGGGAAAATGGTTAGACACACCGAGAGATAAACAGAAAGATCGTCCGCGGAATGTTTGATAAATATCCTCAGAATGCTAGTCACATTAATAAATTTTGGAGTCTTACATGATAGAACTACGACATGATTATGTGCCACGCCGTAGTGGGGGACTCACGGTATAATTTTTACCACCTGGGGTTCTTTAACATTGTTGTGCCGCACTGCGGGCCTCTCATTGAGGCAACAAGAGTCCGTCTCTCGTCCTTTACCCCGGAGTCACAACATGCATCTGTTGCAGGATACACGGGCGCTCTTGCAATCATTCCACCAACGGAATGCGTCCGCGGCGGCCGCATTTCAGTGTTCATTTCCAGACGCATCGGTGCTCTGAAAACAGCTAAGCTAAAGCCTGGTAGATATGAAAATAAATGAACTCCTCAGATTATACTTGCCGCTTTTCTACCGGTAGGTGTAATGGTGCCAGTAAAGATGCGCCGAAAGAAGAAAAAAAAATTATGATCAGTCGCTCTACGAGAAACGCCACTGCCGCAAGGCCAACAGATCGACAGCCACGTTCTTATCAAAACGGTCGGTTTCCATGGCGACAATCAGGCAGACCGACTGGAAACGCCAGGCGCGGTTGTTGGTGTGCTCGTTTCCGCATCGTGCTTCGTCGAAGCCCGCCAGCGAAGGAAGCCGTAGCTTCACCGAGGGTGCGGACGGTGATTGCCCCTGGCAAATACGTTGTGGCGCTCGAACAGTTGTGGATACATCTACCCTGGAAAGGTACCCAAATCCTTTACCGCAAAGGTAAGTTAGTGGAGGGAGCATTTGTAATGCGAAGCCATTGACTCATTGTACCGTAGTCATGCTTCGAGGCAACACCTAATTTGTTTTGAAGCAACGATTACTTGTGATATGCGCATTCCAGTCTCACATGGTAGTATGTAACAAGAAGCTTGTTCGTAGATCATGTGGTTTCGCTGAAGAGTGGTATGCCGGACAAGTATGTCAACAAATAGCCGCTACGGCATCTTGAGGGAAATTTGTGCGTTCAACTTCATAATGTTCGAGAGGTTACAACCGTCACCCGTCTGTCCAAAGCGCTGGAACAACGCGTCGTACGCAGTTAAAGCTTTTTCGTACTGAATTTGACGAGGATAACACGTAATTGCGCGCTACTTCAGTCTTGTGTATACTTAATATGACGTCGCGGTCGGGTACGAACGTGACGAAACACGTTAGCCCCAGATACTTGCAATACAATCGTGCCACTTTGGTGAAACCAGGCGCTAAATGCACTCTAGCAGCTGAACTATGCAGCTGTGGCTGAATCATGTCGGTGTCAAGCACACGCAGCCTATTGTAGGAATGATTTAAGAGATTGTTCTTGCGTTTGCGCTTCGTTGCAGCAGTAACACTAATTTTAGCGTGCCAGTAAATGCAAGTTAGAAACCCACTTTCACTGCCTCAGATTTGGTGGCTGCGTACGGATTGACGTCTGGCCTTGTTGGTGTGACGTGGTTGATAGTGTTTCAGCAGGAATAATTTTTCAGACGGACACACGAAGGGATACACTCAAGCGCTAACTTTCAACAATGGTTATCGTAACCAGCCGCAGTGGCTTAGCGACTATGGTGTGGAGCTGCTAGGCATGAGGTCGCGAGATCTAATCCCGGTCGCGGCGGCCGCATGTTGCTGGAGGCGAAATGCAAAAACGCCCGTGTCCCATGCATTGGGGGCACGTTCTAGATCTCCCAGTATTCAAAATTAATCTAGAATTTCCTACTATGGCGCGCCTCATAATCAAATCGTGGCTTCGGCACGTAAGAACCCCAGAAATAAATTCAATTCTATGTTTATTGGAAGCCGGGTCACTCATGCATGCGCGAACAGAGATGAATTCAGATACGATAATAATTTACTTGGTAAAGATAGTGAAGGCGTGCTAACACAGTCTTGACTAGCTTCTCAATAGTTGCACTTTCAATTATTAGTCTGGGTATTTCATCTTTGTACTTGAGCACAACGAAACATTCTTGGAACAGAGGCGAGCAACCACACGTGCGGCAGTGGGCTGCTAACCCGCTAAAACCACCTTTCTTTACTGTTGCAGTGCTCTCTCAGCCTATCAAACATCGCCCGGTTTGCCAGATGTAGTATTATACCACACGATAGTGGTATCTCACATACGACGCCTTCTTTGCAGAATACGAACCATGTTCAATGGTTCTTGTCACAGCCTACCCTTTTATCAGCAACTCGGTTGCTGTTCTTGCATAGTTTATTCAGCTTGTTCGGGGCCGGGAAAACCACACTAATGTTTGCCCCCGCACCCACCTTTTCGATGTTGTGGGATATTTTGCGTGTTTTCAAGTTACATTTCACGTGTTCTGAGGCTTTTGGTTTAGCTCATGTTTTAAAGGGGCTGTCCGAAATATATTTGCACAAACGTTTGGCAAGAACTGGACCAACGTACGTAGTACCGTTAAAAGCTTTATACAAGCAAGGCGCTTTAGCCAGAGGCTGGCGGGCTCTCGTAGTTCGTACCTTTAGCGGACGCACTGCCTCCTTGTGCTTGATCGCGCGGTTGCCGGCTGTGGTAGTTACGTCTCTGCATCTGGAATTAAGAGCGCGTGCGCATAAAGCCCTTTTTATCACCCAATCGCGCAGCAAAACAGCAAGCGGTTGACAATGCCTCTTGACAAAGTATTTCTTTCACAGTGGAAGTCCTGTGAGATGTGCATCCTTTTCTTTCTTACGAAGGAAAGGGGGTAGGGGAAAGAGAGTGTAAAGCACACCGTTCTTCACGAATGCCCGCATTATGATTAACTGCTGCAGACTGATGTGTGATTGAACGCTATCGGGGAGTGGGTCCGCCAAACGTCCAAACTATGAGAATAATCCAGCCCCTTGCTAGACTGCTCGGCATTTACCGAGCGGCACGTGGTCCCATGTTTACATAAAGCTTTTGATTGTAGTAGGCCAATATTGAGGTCCAAGAGAATGGAAGCGCTGTCGAGGTGGACGGCAGAGAACTAGGACGCGGAGGAATTAAGGAAATTTGCAAACACAACTTGGAATCGGCTAGCGCAAGACAAAGGTAACTGAAGATCACCGGGTGAAGCCATTCTGCAGTGAATATAAATAGGCTAATGACGGCGATGAACTGCAGGATGACATTCTCTACGCCGTGCTGTTTGTTGCCTCAGTCGTATGATGGCGCGTTTAGCACCCATCGATCGTGTTCGCATCTACAGGATGGCGCATCTATCATGTGTCGTATTTTTAGAACAGACGGGCCATTCTGAGCAAATATAACCAAGTGAACATTGTTGACAGGTAGGGCAGAGTAGCCGCTAGTAATTTTTCTGTTGATGCCATTTAGTTTATTTATTGTATTTAGCTAATTTCTAATTACTGCTATGAATGGCGTGTTGTCGATGATGAACTTGTAGAGAATTGAAAGAAACTGAAAGCTGGCATGTTTTCAGCCAGGTACATCTTCACTGTTTATTTTTTCCGGTTGATGAGGAATGCCCGTGAAGAATGAAAAATATCACATGACTAACCGTTCGCCTGCATCAAAACGCAGAGCCCTCAAACACGCTCCAAAGGCGTTAGTGGTCGATCCGTCACGCTCTTGTCACGACCCAGTGACGCCTTGGTGTTGCTGAGGGACGAGCGCCGGCACTTATGCAAAGTGCTATACAGCCCGCTTGAGGGCGCTGCTTTTGGATGCAGTTGGACGGTCAGTCCCGTGATATTTTTCATTTTTCGCGGGTTTTCTTTATCGGCCAGGAAAAAAAGTATACTGGCAAGAAGTACCTGGCTGAAAACAAACGAGCTTTAATTATGTGCCAATTTCCTACAAACTATTCATTGACAGCACGACATTCATAGCAGCAAATAAAAAATTGATTAGCTCGTGTTGTTTCTTTTTTTGAGAACGTTATGTATGATAGCTCGGACACTGTATATTTGCTATGCTTTCATGCGTTCAGGCAACCCAGACTTTATTAAGGCTCGGTGGTGGCTGAAAAGGCGTACGAACATTTTTTAAAGGGGTCCTGAACCACCCTTCGGGCTTGGCCAACAAACACACTCCGCGTATAGCCTACGCTGCTTTGAACAACTCAGCCAAGTTTTGCAGTCGTGCGCGCTGTGTGGAGCTCGCTAGCGGAGCGCGCAGTAACCTTTTTCTCAGACGCTCTCTTTTCAACAGAAGCCTCCGCGGGGTGCTGCGATGAGTTCGCTGGCTGAGCGCACTGCCGCTCGCTGAGTACAACCGCGTTTGGTTAAAATCCGTATAACTTCCGTAAAGTACCGCCGTCCTTTGAACCAACGTTGCTAGAACCAACTCAGTTCCACAGCTCCGCTGAAAACACGGGTCCCGTGGCGGTCGCGAGAACTAACGGCGCTGCGATCGAGTCGCGCTTAAGGTCCCTGTATTATTCAAAGGTAGCGCAAACTCCTCCTCTCCGCGCCGTTTCCTCCTCGCCCAGTGAGCGAAGCGCGCGGCCGCTACCGCCCGCTTCATACCGTATCGCATGCGGCGCGTTGAAGCGCTTGCATGAAACGCGACTGTTGTGGGCGCAATTTCACAAGGCTGTTCGTACGTGAGATTTCTGCGTAATATATGTAGTACCTTCAATTATTAATAGAATCTGCATCGCTCAGACAAGGAAAACGAAAGGTAGAACAAGTTAAACGCAATCCTAAGCAGTCTTTACCACTGCTGATTGTTTCTCGGAATCGAATGGTGTTCTGTTTACCTGACGCATTTGCGAAAACAAAGAGGTACATCACACTATGCACACACAACACGGCATGTGCTAAATACCCTCAACGTATTTTTTTATTTCTGAAATGCATCCGCGCGCTTTTCTTTCTCTGTCAGTTATATGCCTTGGTTTTCGTGCGTGCGCGCGCTTTCTGCGTTTTGCTCTTTAATTGTGGACTCTTTCATTATGCTCATTTTATTAGAAGTCATGCTGGTATTCATATTGCCAAAATGCGCCCTTTTGTTCGCCGCAGAGCATAAACCGGGACTTTTTTTTTTTTACTCAGTTCTTGGCTAATGGTGAACTCGCGAACGCACCCATCTTACCGCGTTGATCACTAACTGGGTGAGAAGAGCGATCAGAAACCTCCTCAGTAATGACCTCCCTTGGTGGCAGTCAAATTCCTTTCTTCCGATACGGTGCCGCCATATCGCTCGCTGTTTGACGTTTCGTTTGCCGCGAGGAACCGCAAAAAGCGAACATCCAACAGCACAGCAAGTCGGCATCGTGCTGCAGCCGAGCGCGTCTTCAAACATGTAAAAAGCCTACGCTCACGCACAGCGCACATGTGTCCCGGTGTTCCTACGCTCACTAATGGCGCCCTTTTGCCTCGATAACGAAAGCCGCGTGGGTTATTTGTCACGTGTCAAGCGTCATCCAATGGGAGAGCGGAAAACGGCGAAGTCAGGAGAGGGGTAGAGGGCGGGGAGGAAATTCTCCTTTCCTATTTGAACAGTGGTTTGCGCTACCTTTGCAACATACAGAGACCTTAGTCGCCCTACCGGCAGCGCTTCCGGTTTCGCGCTTTCTTCACTGCGGGTGCGTCCCGTCCGGTGGTTGTTACGTTGCTGCGCATTTGTTGCGTCCTGCAGAAGTTCGTTCGGAGGTTTGAGTGTTAGGAGCTCGCGCTGGTCTACGGCGGTGTGAAGCCTGGCCTGTGTCGAGCATGCGATAAGCTGACGTGTTTTGCATCGCGTTGAACAAGCGGCTATCAAGTCGACAGCTAAGCGCTACTTTTAATGCCTAAACAGTCTTTGGCGAGTACCACAGGTCCGTCACGCGAATAGTGTAATGCCTTGTGTCTGCACAAAAAGGCGTAATTTGGGAGCATGAAAGCTTTAATCATTATAATAATACAAATTTAGATGATTGGTATCTTTATAAGAGATAAGGAACGCTGTGAAAATTGATCCGAGGGAATACTCATAGGGATACATAGGGCTCTATAAAAAATGCATGGGGAAGCTAATAGTAGTGGTGGGCCAAATGAAATTTGGGGGTCCGCCAGTGCGCAATACGACTAACTTTCTCCAAGGAAATGTCTCAACCATCATCCACCAAGATTTAAAGGGACACTAAAGAGAAACCGGAAGTTGAGCTTAAATGGTAGATTATCCTTTCACAATCACAGCCATACCATTCTTACTGCAAACAGATGTTTAATAGGCGAGAAAATAGCGAAAAACTGAAGGATAGGTGCTGACGCCCCTTCGAATTTCCCGCACTACACGTTCTGACGTCGGAGATTACAAATGCAGGCCGGTCGCGATTGGTCGAGAGCGATTTATCGCTGTTAATAAAACGCAAAATGAAGTACACCTTAAACGCACATAAACAGCATTTGCCAACTTTTTTAACAGTTTCAAGCGAGGAAGTACAAGTTTAGCACAAAATTAAATAAATTAGAAAAAATGGCATGGCGATACATCCGGTCGTGATAGTATCGTAGTTTCGTTTTTGGTCAATGCATCGTCGCGCACGCCTGTTCCGCTCTACGGTGTTTGGTTGCGTGTTGCGTGGCTCGAAAAACGTTGACTTCGCGAGAAACAGCCAGCAAATGCCTCGTGTGTGTATTGTTGAGGGCTGTATAAATGGACCAAGGCGCTTGCTCAGGGGCAGCGGCTGTGTTGACTCGATTGTGTCCTTTCATGTGGTGTCGCGCGGTGAGCCCCGGTTCCCGGCGTTCGCAATAGCTCAGTGCTCTGCCGATGATAAAACGGCAAAAGAGCCAGAGAAACCGATGGTGTGCTATCTGCATTTCTCGCCCTCGGAAAGTATCTTGGCGTGCCCCAGAGGCCAGTCCTTTCTCGAGCAGCTGTTCCCTCAATGCGGCCTTCATCAAACCCCCTTCCGGTGCCCCTGCAGCAGCAAACTGGCGGCTCGGTGAGTGCTGAATGTCATTAAATAAAGCCACGAAATAACCATACCGAGTACGTGCGCAACTTTCTACGCTTGTTCTGTCGGGAACATCGTCGCCTGGCGGACTGGACGCTTCACCTTCCGTCGACGAAAACGAAGCTCTCCGCCGGCGCGGCCGGCGGCTCACCGCCATCGCACGCGGAAACACCTACCGCTCGAGCACGGAGGATAATTTCGCGCTCCGTTTCACTGAATATCGCTGAAATGTAGTCCTGCTTCCCTGGCGAGCTCTTCGTTGCAAGGTTTAGCTGCAACAACGGTATCCATCGCGGCGAACGCAAACGCAGCGACCATGCACGCAGCCATGATGCATCCAGTGCCTCGGCCGTTACGCAAGCGGTGACGTATCTTGGCGCATTCTGATTCGCCGAGAGCAATGAAATCTGTGACGACACTGCTTCAGCGCCAAATCTGGGGTGAGAGAAATTGAGGAAGAGATATTTGGTCTTTGTTTACGAATTTCTCCGCTAATAACTTATATTTTTGCACCCAACAAAAACTACATACATTCCTGAAGGTCCCTCTTTTATTCCAGCTGAACTGCCCGTTTCTCTTTAGTGTCCCTTTAAAAATATGCAAGTGCCGCGTAGCTGGAAAGAACCAAGATAATGTTGTTTGTCATCGCTTGTAGATACTCAGATTATTTTTGCGTGCCGTCTGATTAGATAATTAGTAAGTAAATAATTAGCTTCTCAAATTTATATAAATTAGGTGGTAATCAGAAAATTGTAGAAGAACATGAAAAACTCCCGATACATCTTTCTGTTGCTCAATACGTGCTACATAAAAGTGTTTTTCCGAGTGTTAAAGAAGCCCGCGAATATATCCAAAGTGCCTCCAGCGGCCAGTCGGGCGGCAATATTACGTGTATTTACGGGCTTCTTTAATGCTCGGAAAAACTTTCATGAAGACGTATTGACCAACAGAAAGCTGTATCGAGATTTCTCTCATGTTCCTCTACAATCTTCTTATCGACACTAATTATCTATTTATAATATTTGAGAAGTTGATTACTTATTTGAGGCTAATTATGAATTTAGCAGGAATGCAAAAAAAAAGTAATCTGAGTGTGTCCCCGTTCTTCTTCTACGTCCGTGTGTTTTTTGCGCTACAAGAAAATCTGCAAACTTGTTACACCAACAAGCCTAAATGTCTACACTGATGGATAACCAGTGGTTCAGGGCCCCTTTAAATGGTACCCAATTGTCCCCGCATAGCTTTTTTGGAATGAAGTCGATGATGATAGATCGAACCGTGAAAGGCAAGTATTGTATGCGTGCGCAAGGCAATAGGGCATTTCTGTGATGTCACTTAGATTGCCACTGTGGAAAAAAAATACAGTACTTTGTGTTAAATGAACTATGAATGCGCTTCACCAATGAATTTGAGGACGTATTGTATAATACGGGTGTCAGGCGCCGGTTTTCTGCAACATCTATCACATCATTACAGCTCGGATTGCATTCCTGAAGATACAACGTGCGCTGAAATTTTTAAAAAATGTACATATAAACGCTGAAACAATCTTTAATCCCTGACTAGATAAAAATTGCGGAATATACCACAGATAACTTTCAATAGTTATTTTTTCGTTAAAACAATCATGTCGAGTGACATGCCCTGGATGCAAATCACTGGTTAGTACTTCCCTAATTCCTTTCGTAACACATTTAACCGAAAGGGATGTGATTGTTTTTCATATCTTGTCATTTCGCAAGTGAATAGGTTGACGGAACTTTCGTCACGTTCGATAATGGGTGAAAGGGGCTGTTTAAAACACGCTTCATACATATGAGCCTCATAACAGATATGTTACGTGTTCAGCATAGCCAGTCATTGAAGAAATTTATCAGTTGAACACCGCTTTTCTTTTCCAAGATAATGCAGCACCAATAACGATGCTGATGGTGCTACTGCTGTTTTCATGCCGAATTGCTCACAGGTAGGAAAGCACTCACTAAATCTATCGTCTTATATGTCGTCATCTGTATTACTCCTTCAAATGAGCCGGCTGCATGTTCTCTTCTGTACGAATTACGCGGCAAAGCTACAGAGCGCAGGTAAATATCCTCAGTGCAATGAATATGCGGCTTGCAGCGCCCAATTTCTTTACTAAGTAGAAGCTTTCCTTATTGCTTTTTCCGACGTGGTTTGATGCGCCTGCTCAGTCGGATTCTTGCCGAGTATGTTGAATGAGCCCTTGAGATAACGCAATAGTAAACTGGCCTGATTCAGTACACGGCACGACGGCGCTCAGGCTAACTTATCCGCGGTCACTTGTATCACGTAAATCGCATAATGATGGTTTCTGCGTCCTGTTGATTTGCCGAGCAGGAACGTAACGGCTATGTTGCAAAGGAGTAGCAAAACATCATCAGTTTTATGCACACAAATAACCACTTCTCAAAAGCTCCGTGAAGCACAAATTAGAAAATGCGCTTTGGATGTGCATAATTCGTCGCTGGAATTCCAAAATCTCTTTGCATGAAAATCACAAAGGAGGCTCTGCATTGTGGCTGGAGATTTCTAACATACCACCAATAGATTTGCAGTGCAGGATTCTACCTCTAAGCCACTCTACCGATGCTACAGCAGTGGAGGATACAAAACTGGAGAGGGCGATCGCGCCAGCCGCTGACACGATTGGCTAATGCCCCCTGAACATGCCCCCTGAACAGAGCTGGCGCGCATTCTCGTGTTCTAGCACGTCAAAATCCCAGTTGCGGAGGCGGTCCTCAAATCTTCTTCTTTAAAGTCTAATGACAGCGACTCAGCGCGTACGTCTGCTTCGTCTTGCTTAGTCTTCTACTAGCACTCGGCTTCTTATGTTTACTAGATGGCGCTGACGTATTTCTGTTGTTATTAAAGACAGCGTGAGCCCCTATAATGAGGCAGGTCAAATATAAATTTGAGGAAGTCGAACTAATCTAGCAGTTATAAGCAACCGGGTTGATTTAGTAGATACCAGTGGCTAAGTCTGGATAGGTAAGGGGATGAAGGAAAGCCGAGCCTCTGATTTTCAATAACGGGACGTGGTACTCTGACAAACGACTACGACTTCCAATATACTTTTACTCCTAGAGTGAAATTGCACGTTCTCGCCTGCGATTTTTCACGGCAACAAACGCTGCACGAAGCTGTGAGGCTTACTGCGCACTATATTTCTGCAGCTATTGCCTCATGGGTAGGATTTTTTGCGGCAGAGTCAACTGCAAAAAAAAATTTTTTTTTAAATGGGGAAAATGCAAAGTGATCGGCCACGAATATTTCCATGCTCCTTGCTCAAGTCCGGATAGGGTGCAAAAATATTTCGGAACCATCTATTACGGCCTCTCCTCTAGCTGATTTGCGAAGTGCGAGCTCTGAAATCTTTTTCGGGCAGCTTTGGTAACTGATTTTTGTCAATAATGTCCAGCAGGAGTTTGTTCTTGGTTGTGAATAATCACTTCACATGTTTTCCCATCAACAAAATTGTTGGTAGTGCAGTGCCTTTATCTCACTTTCACGTGCACAACGAGGGGCTTTGCTCAGAGAGAGAGAAAGAGAAAAGAGAAAGGCAGTATAAGGTTAAGCAAAACCGCCGAGGTGACTTAGTGGCTAGAGGCGTGAGGCTTCTGAGCTCGAGGTCGCCGGTTTGACTTCGGCCTCAGCGGCAGCGTTTCCGAGGAGAGTACATGCAAAAGCACTTGTGTACTTAGATTAATGTGCACATTAAAGGTGGTGAAAATTAATTCCGATTCTCCAATTACGGCGCGCCTCATAGTCAGATCAGGGTGCTGGCACGCAAAACCCCGAAATTTAATTTACGTAATTTAACCAGATGACAAGATTCTGTACGTTATCCTACAGTAAAGAAGGCGAAAGAAAGAGGATAAAATATAAATGACGTAATAAATGGGAAGCATTTCTTGGCCTTTCAGCTTCACTGTTGCGAGGGTACTTCAAAACATCGGATAAGCATTGTTTTATGTCACTCATGTGGTGTTTATGTTAAAGATTTGTTTGCGCATCGACTTCTGCTTCTTTGACGTGCGAACGGTCGCCGATTTTTTCTCTCATTCAAAGGCCGCAATCTTCTAGTCGCGCAAGAAGACGCACAGCCATAGGCCACGTCGAAGAGCACGGATAGCCTCAGTGCCCACGACAAGCATTATGGGCACGTTGCTGATGTACCGGGACCTTCCCGGTGGCCCGACTAAGGTCAAGTTCGCGGACGAGATATCCCGTCACTGCCTTTGCGTTCAGTGCGGCATGCTCTCGCTGTCCATGTTTCATGACCCCGGCGGCCACATGTTTTGCGAAGCCTGTCTGCACGAGCAGAGCTTGAAGCATAAAAGATGTCGACATCTACTGCACGTACGAACGAAAGAGGATCGATATTAACGAGGTAAGTTTCCACGGTGTACATAACTGAACAAAGGTACTTACATCAGCTTAATCAGCACTAACAGAACTAAATGTCGGAGAGAAATATAAAGCAGGGAAGACAAGCGCCCACTTATGAGAACGTTTCAGTTTATCGACTACCCTCAGGGTTAATGCCATTACGCAGAGGAGTGGTTAACATCGCGTAGTAATACCACGTGACCTTAATTAGCAGTCTTAATCCTGTGTATCTATGCTTCCTTTCTCTCTCCCCTCTCTCTGCTGTCACTTTATCTCCCCCTCGCCTCTCTTCCCAGCATAGGGTAGCGAACCGGATCTTCCCCTCGAGTTAACCGCTTTGCCTTTCCCCTTTCTTTTGTCTCTCTCTCTCTCTTATCCATGCCTTGGACGAGGTGGGGTCGTCCACGCGTTTCTGGTCTAAACTTCTAAGGACGAGCTCAGCTCTTCAGCAGTAATTAGCATTTTGTAGCAATGCCCCGAAATAGCATAGTTCAATCTAAGTGTTTAGTCGTGTTTTTGTTAGATGGCAGCACACAGACCTATGGAACAGCGCAAGTGGAAGCGAATTTATTATTTATGATGAGCTAAAGCTTGTCGGTAATTATTTTTAATAGGATGTCTTTAGGCATGATTTGCGAATATTTAAACGAGAGATACAATTAGGACAATTAGATTCAGCCCTTATAAACTGGTGGTCGTTGCGAAGCGAAATGAAATATGAGGATGCTGTGAAAAGTGAGTTGCAGAGGACGGGGTTGAAACTGTATATCTTTGGGAAAAGACACAGCGGAGCTAATTTACATCGGATTAAAAAATCGAGCACAAGAGACGGTTTCAATAACCTGAAAATCACGGTGCGACAGTAGTTAGACAAAATGAAAGGCGCAGGACGATTTTGGTGGGCTTTAATGCAGAGTAATAAGGAAGTAACATGCTGATTCGCTGTGGCAAATGAAAGCCAAAAGTAATTTTGATTGAATCCACCCAAAAATGTAAGACGTTACTGCTACGCGTGGGCTTGTTGCAAAATTATTCCCAGCTTGCCGTCGCTTTTTATAAAAGCGATACGCCAGTGGTTTATTTTCTTTCCTGTTCTCGTGTTGTTAGTGTGCTGGCGTACGATGTTATTTTTACGCAGAGTCCATGATTGCGTGCTGGCACAGAGATCACTGTTGGTTGCAATTCAAAGCAACAAAACATATTTTTTGTGCGTTTGTTCCGATATGCCTTCAGCGCAGAGCTGTTTCCAAAATTCACTACTCTTGTATACATGAGACTTCAAGCCTCTACAGAAGCATGTACATGGCCGTACTTCAACTATAAGTTTAACAAGATTTTCGGCCCAATTACGTGAAGTTTAACGCAAACTCGTCCCATTTACTGGTGAAGAATACGCAACGTAAATGATTCAATAAAGCTTAGATTCCTTCGCCAACCCCGTAGAAGAAGAAATATCACTAGACAGTGATCTGCGACGTGGAAAAAGTGCGCGCCCGCTCGGGCTTCATGTGCGCTGTGGTTTCGACGTTTAGTTCGCGTTGAAGCGAGAGCCGGCACAAATGTCAATTCGCTCGCTGGCGCGCCTCCGCGCTCCAGCGTTTTGACAGCGAGTTTCCGCGGTCATCGAGCGAGATGTGTTCATGTTTACCTTTGCAAGCGTGACACCGTGCTTGTTAACTTAGTTAGCAAGCGAATGTTTACAAATTTACACGCGGCCGATAAAACTACTATTCTTAGTTCGTTTAGCTGTCTATTTTGCTATCGCAATTGGCGCTTCGCCTTTCGGGCGAAACTGCGACATTTTTCTTCTCACGCTGCGTTCCGCGTTCGTTTTTATCTTTCGCTAGCTGCACACGGTTACGCCGTGGGACAAGGCCGACGCTCGCTGGAAGAATGGGCGCGTAAGAACTGCGCTCTAAAACACGCCTGACGGTAGCTTATGGCAATGCGCTGGTGAGCTCAAGGCCACGCGTTTGGTCCCGGCTTAGGCGACCGCAATTCAATGAGTAGGCATTCGTAAACAGTCGTGTATACCTTAATTTAGGGGCACGTTAAACAGCCCCCGGTGGTCAAAATTATAGCGTAAACAGTCGTGTACCTTAATTTAGGGGCACGTTAAACAACCCCCAGTGGTCAAAATTATACCGAAGTGTCCCAATAAAGCGTGCCTCATAATAACATCGTAATTGTTGCCATGTTATATTGCGGAATTTACTTAGGTAATTTTTTATGTGCAAGTTTTGGTTGGAGCCCGACCTTCAAAATTGGCCTTTACGTACATTCAGGTAAGGATTTAAGTACATAAATATGGTTGCATAAAAGACGCAAGTTCCAGCAGACCGACCTGTGGAAACACTGCAGGCTGACCTCAAAAACACTCAGTTAGCGCGCCTCTCTTGCACGTAATCAAACAAGCAAAATATAAAGCTTCTACAGGTAATGCCACACCATAAGCGCTTACTTATAATCGCTTTTTATTGTTGTCTTTTGGTATCTGTCTTCAAGGAAACATATCGATGTCAATAAACGACGCCGGCCGCTCATATTACTCTGACAGATAAGCCACAGAATTATTGAAAAGATTGAAACATCCTTCTTTAATTGAAATTTACGTTTCGCTTCATCTTTTTTTTTTTTTCTTTTGCAGATGTTCGAAGCTCGTGACCTCATCATTATACTCCGCGAACAGTACGTGGACTGTCCGAATCAACGAAATTGCAAAAGAAAAGTGCAACTGCAAAATCTACCAGTAAGATTTCGTATGACCTAGAGAGTACGATTACTAAGCGCATCTTATCACTCTTTGCAGAAGCTCATAGAAATACGTTGCGTGAGTGCCTGCGTTGGCTCAGCGTGAATGGGCTCTTTGAAACTGCATGATGGTAGTTCAAATCCAGCGCTAATGCAGCTCCACTAACGTGAAACCTGGGGAAGTGCGAAGCAGTGATATGCCAGAGTTGTCGCTCGATGGGCGCCTGCGCGTTGTAATGCACGTTAAAGAACCCCAGGTGGTCAAATTAATCCGCAGCCCTCCACTACGGCGTGCCTCATAATCAGAACTGGTTTTGGCACGTAAAACCTAGAAAGAAGTAAGATGTCCGCCTGCAGCTCGGCGTCCATGGCACAAAGGAAGTTCCGGAGCGCGCTAACTGCTTATAACAGTTCCTGTTCCTTCTCTCTTGCTACACGGCGCGCGCGCTGATCGGGTGCTGGAGTAGCGCTGGAATGAGGAGGAATGTGGGGAGGTGGCGCCCTCTCTTGTGGTGCGCTGGTACCAGACTGGCGTTTGGGAAACGATTCTCACAATTTTCTGCTAATTAATGCGCCTAATACTTGATTATTCATATGTTTTAAATTATGCTGAATCATGTTAATTTATTTCGAACCAGTTTTCATCAATTCTGCACTTGTGTTGACCCTGCTTTGAGAACTTGTTCTTGGCGCGACGACGATGACATGAGGTCATATTACGAGATTTTCACGAGTCCCTGCTAATAATGGGCTTAATGCTTGATTATTCCTATCTTTTACATTATTACGAATCATGCTAGTTTATTTTGAACTGGTTTTGATAAATTCAGCACTTGTTTTGACCTTCTTTTTGCGCGTGACCACGACGACATGAGATCACATTGCACGCCGACAGCCTCGGGCCCCTAAAGTGCTCCGCACTTAATAACAAGTGTGCTAGGTCAACCGTGGTTATATCCATTGACGGGCATTGCCGTTGGCCGTTTTTTGCATTCCCAATCAACAAAAAGTTGTAAGTTCCAATAAGTAAGAAGTAGGTATTTTTGTTGATTCTGTTTTTTTTTTTAATCTGAACAGCCCTAACAAGAAAGAAGACAGAAGAAAATGAATGACAACGCAGCATACAACCTTCCATTCTTGTCATATAGATTCTTCTGTCCTCGACATTTGTGGCGGTGCTAAAACATATTCGTGGCACCGCGTACCTGGGGTAATCACTTTATTGGCGGTAGCAGCATTCGCTAAATAATTGCCTCATAGCGCAACCGTGGCTTGCACACGCGCCAAAATGATAGTACTCAGTGCAGCATTAAAAAAGGTGGTGTACAGTATGTCGAAAAAGCAATGGAAAATTATCACAGAAAAAAAATTCTTTTGAACTTTTTTTTGTTTCCCAGGATCACTATGTTTTATGCAAGCAACGTGTTCAATGCCCCAGCTGCGACCAAAGCATCGAGACCAAAACGTGGATGGATCACCGCTGCGCCTTCAATACACAACAGGCTATAACCGAAGCAGCAGAGAAATCCAGCGCTTCAGAGAAGACGGTAAAGGTAATAATAAAAATGACATAATTTATTTATGTGGGTTTTTTTAAAGATACAGGTAATTTTTAACAATAATTTCGGATGAGATACTTTGTCAAACGCTTTCGCGAAGCCTAGAAATATGTCGACCTGTCCTCGGGAGTTAATTGCGGAAGAGCGATTGTCAACAAGTTCTACGAGCTGAGCAATCGTAGATAGACCTTTTCCGAATCCGTGTTGCTGTGAGTATATTGTAGTCGTCAAGGTATGTCAAAAGATGCTTAGAAACAATACGCTCATGAAGCTTAGAACAAGTACTTGTAAGCGAAATGGGACGGATATTTTTACAGTCTCTACTACTACCATCTTCGTGTATCGGTATGACCTTAGCTGAACCAAGAGATAAGTAATTTATGATTTAGCCTTGAGAGGCATTGTTCTTATCTATTGAACATTCGTTATTCAAATTATGACAATCATAATGATAAAACACTAGCTCAACAGACGAGAACGTGGGACGCGTGCTCATCACTATCAGAGCCAGCAAAAAATAGCAGAGCACAGCTGCACTGGAAGGCAAGCGCTCAATTATATTCAGCTTTAAGGTGAATGCCGGCTGTGCCTGCAAGCTTCCAAACGTCATCATCCCGATCCTCGTCATTGGCCCTTTTAAAACCATTACTTCAGGACAAAGCAAGGACTGTGATCCGCAATAACGCATTTTTTGGTAAGCTAACTATATCTAATGCCTACCGATATCCAATATTATCACACAGCATAAATGTCTGCCTTCATCAAAGGCCGTCTCCCTTCTCTTGACAATCTGCTGCTGCAAGAGCTCACAGGGTAAATCTCCTCTAACGATTTCTAGATTTGCCCAAATTCTTGCTTTCGTTCAATGTGGACTAGAAGATCTGATGACCGCATCCGAACATCACGCCTCTATTTAATCCTCCTCATTTGTTACCTTCCCGTCTACCTCATTCTGGGACCCTAATTAGCCATGTATGTCTTGTTTCATCCCCTCAAAATTATCATCCTAACCATTATATTCACCACAGTCACCTTGCATTTCGGGTTACTTGCAAGATGTAGGTGTGTGTCAAATGGTGTGTGTCCGGATCCAGCAGGTCACATAAGCCCCTATGCCAACAAATTTCCATTTTGGATTACTCTAACCATCAAACGATGTATAGTGCATTTCCCTTTCATTGGCAGCTACTCTAGTACTCCTGTAATAAACCTGTTACATGTCGAATGATCTAAAGGCTGTAAAGGCCTGCCCATCTTCAAACCACAACCCGAACGTTACCTTTACGTATCCTTTATTCTCTAGCTTTTACTGCTGCCCTTCTATCCTTTAACGTCACATCCTCAAATTTTCCGTTTCAACAGAGCAGGAATATTCATTTCAAAATTTAGGCCCCTACAGGTCATGTCAAAAAATTTTCGCAGCTGAAAGAGGCTGGCATTTCTGAGTAGCGATTATGGTACGGCGCCTGGCATGTGGCGTGTAGCATTATGACTGTCACACCCCTATTGCACGTTTGTCAACAGATACTTGTGAAAAGTTGTCACATTGTCGTCACCTCATCTCTGGCGTCAAGGTTTCTTCGTATGCACTGGCATTTGTAAGATCCGCGCAATCATTTCCACATCATAATTACCGCCATGTACCGCAACGTTTCTATCTCGCAGGAAGAAGGTCATCAAGAGGAACAGAAAACTCTAGTCTTACGTTCTCACGATCCCCGCACATCTAAACCAAGCGCAACCCAGAAATATTCTGACATTGAAAGTGCAGCAAACTCTAATTATCCTCCTGAAGAACGTCGGCGTGAAGAGTCGGATGCCGCGGCTATTCAACCCCGTCATCAGGTTATGTCCGCAGCTGGTGCTGCCTTGGCACCAGTGCAGGTACGTTTAGCTCTTACTAACAATTTCTAGGTTCGTGCAAGTTCTTAATTACATTTAATAATGCTTCCCCAAAGATTTCTTGAGAAGCACGAGTTGATGGCCTAGTTGGTTCGGCAAACTTAATGCATCAAGGCCGTAAAGACATGAGACTCAAACCGAGAAACTGACGCAATAAGGGATTTTCTTTGTCTTTGCTACGCTGCTGCCTTAGTAGTTGACAATTCATGGTTTTGTTTGACTGCGCTACTATTGACAAAACAAACATCATGAGAGAGGATGAGAACACTGTTCTATCTATCCGCTTTTTATTGACGAGAGAGGGATTCATAGAAAGACGTATAGGCTTGAATCGTTCCACCCTGGTCCAGCAATGTGTGTTGCTGTAGCGAACGTTTCGACAAGGGGACTCACCTTTGTTGCGGCAACAACTTCTACTTCACAGCGTTGCTATAGATCCATCTCGCATCCGCAATGGGTGAGATAATGAAACGAAGTAGATTGAAGTGTAAATTTTTTTTAAAGCGTGGGAGAGGGGGGAGGGGGTTGTCGACAGGTTGTGCTAGGTTCAATAGGGTGGGGTGAATGGAGCCCGTGTGAACTTTAGGAAATGGCGCGACGTGTGTTCGATTCCACCCAGCCCCGGAGATATTTTATGATTTTTTTTATTGAAGAGCTGCGTTAAAGAGCCTAGAGATACAGATAGATAGACAAATAATGGCGGAAGAACTTGGAGCTAAGATTTAATAAACACCGCGAGCAGTGGACTTGTTTTAGCGTTAACAAATTCTGGGAATCAATTTGCATGTGAGATAGACGGAAGACTGTCTGAAACGTACCTAGACCCTCCCGTTTTCGAAAAATATTAGTAAATATCAAGAAATATTTTAAACATGTTAGCAATATTTGTTGTTCTGCCTTCCATAAACTTTGCTTATTAAAGCACAAACTGAGAAATTCACCTGCCAGCATTTAATTAAGTTAGTTGACTTAATTAAGCTATTGGACAAATGACATTCCCTTGCTCGAGACACGGAGGCAGGTACATCGCCTGAATTTCATAAAGCAACTAATTAATCGTGAATTAACATTAGACCCCGCGGTATACGTGGCCCCTTTGTCCACAAGGCGTACACGTCATGATCACACATATGCATTAACCCCTCACTTTGCCATGACAAATGCATAGAAATCTTCTTTCTTCCCCAGAACAGTGTCTAAGTGGAACTCCCGACCCGCGATGTAATAAAACCTTCCTAATGAAGTGCGTTGCTCATATGTTCTCCGTTGTGTACATTTATTTGTATTGTATTTATATTTGTATATTTGCCTATTTTTGTACTGCTTGCCTTGTTTCTTTGTCTTTGTTTACCTACTCAATTTAATTATTTGCCTTGTACGCTTAAGTGCACTTCCTGCAAGGACCGATTTGTGGTCCGCAGTATGTTATAAATTTAAAAAAAACGAGTTCTCCCGTTTTCGAAACACTTTAGGTAAGTATTCTTCATTAGGAGTAACCTACTCGTACGTTCTTGTTTCTTTTTTTTTTCATTTTCTATGTGTTCCTATGCTCGGCACTTTCTGCACTTTGCATATCTGTTTAGTTGTTTTGAGTGTACCTGTTCCACTCTAATGCTGCCAAGAAGTGAGGGTAATAACAGATAAAATGAAACGAGAAAAACAAAAGGCAAGCAGTAAAATGTAAACGTTAACAAGGCCCAGCAGGAAAAGCAGAAATCGCCGAGTTATCCTCCTCGGAACCTAAGCCCACTCAAGGTCATAACTTTTCAAGCGGGTTCTTATTACCCGCTAGTATATTATGAACGCGAGGACACCATTTTTTGTTTACCTACCCCGGTTAAGTGCTGGAGGCACCATCTCCACGTAAATATAGAAAGCAGCCGTCTTCTTGTGATTCTTGTCATAAATACCGTTTGTATTAGCCAGAAGATCTAACACCATGATGTGGGGCTTCCAAACCGCCGGAAGGCGCGCGCGAAGATCGGCGCCATAAAAGACGATGAAGCGCGTAAGGTGCATGCTCTTCCAGTTATATAAATTCTAATAAACATCGTTGAAACCGCCTGCTTCTTGGTCAACCCGCCGTAGTGGGTATGAGCTAATGTTTGGGAGATGAGATGAGATGATCCGCCGTTAAAGTGACAGCGCCTTTTTTGCCGGCCTTCGTCTTTAACCTAGGTTACAATATTTGTTTAATAAATGGGAAAAATCTGCGATGCTGCCTTCTTGTACAGCGTTCAGATTATTGAAACTGCTGGTATGGGAAGTTCCAAAAGTGCAGATGCTGTGTCAGCGGTCAATATTAGTCACTCCGCATAATCGCACAACCACTAAACGCTTGTTTTTTATGGCCTTCTCTGGTTTCAGCACAGCGAAGGAGAAAATGGCGGCCCTGCCATGATGCAGGTATGCGAATTTTGCCAGAGAAACGTTAAGCAAAGCAACATGCCACGTCACCGGGAAAATTGCGCCAAAGCTCCGAAGCTTTGCGTCTACTGCGAGAAACAGTTTCAACCCGAAGATATGTTGGCAAGTTGGAACATTTGGTGATTCGTTATTGCCGTGCAATCATGCCTTCTCACCTTGTTGATTTTATTTTAATTCGTAGGCCTGAAGGCATTGCATGAAAGCGGATGGAGGGGCATGTCCAGAGGTTACATGCGTTTTAATAACTCGGAAAACAAATGGCAAAAGTTGAGATTAGGTAAACACGAACAAGATATTCACTAAAAATGTGAGTGCGGAGTATGTCAGTTCCTCTCAATATCCCATAATTATTCAATTTATGCTCAATTTTTGTTAGTTTATATCTTGTGCCAAATATTACCGCCTGAAATATAGCGCGAAGTATTTTGCGGTCATTGCAGGACAACAGACTGTCGGTTACAGTGATTTAAAGCGCGCCATCCCGAGGAGCAAAAATGGCCCACGGGTATGCCGGAGCTAGTTAAATAACACGAAAAAACAGTGTTCCTGTGACCAACATTCGCGCATTACAAGCTCATATTTATCATGCTAACAAGCTGTCTGACTTCGAAGCGGAGCAACGTGCATTTAGCGACGATTGTGAGAAAACTGGTTAGGTATATAAGGTAAACAAGGTCGACTAAATTCGATTTTTTCCTAGCATGTTTATCCCAATGCTATGCTTACCTAATTCATTCTGTATCTCCAAATAAGAAAATGTTGGCCTCGACTAATGCGGCAGAATTTGTACTATGCAGCTGGCAGTAGACTTAGAATGCCTAACAGCTATAACCCTACCAACGCTACGGACTTGAAGTACGCTTGCAAGGCTTCTCAGAGGCTTCAACCCTGCATTTAGTTTTCATTGGCAAAAGTATATTTTTTTTATTCAAATTCAGGTTGGCAACACAATTACAGTACTGCCATCAGATGTGGCCACTGCAGCACGGACGCATCAGACGGTGTCACTGTACCTTGTTCAGACGAATAACAAGTGAACGCCATTACTTTTTCTAGAAAGACTAATTCTAAATGCTAATTTGAGCTATTTATACCAAATGGAGCCATGCTAGTTAAAATAACTAGCTTCAGTGTAAGCGCTCTTTATGTTAATAATTTCATTCTATGTAATCATCATTATCATAGCTCTCATATTCTCTCGTGGGCTCTGTCTGGGTGTTGCCGTGTAGAAGCTTTCAATGGGCCTCGGTCTTACAATATTACCATGGGGCCCTTTCGCAGTGCCAACATTCCTTACAGAAAGAGAAAAGATGCTGACCAGGCAGAAGTGGGGGATGCCACGTGCAGCTACTACATTAGCTCACCCTACTTCTGCATACTGTGGCCCTTGCCTATCAGTAGAAATATTTATCACATAAGATTATAAATACGGAAATGGCTTAAACTTGTCAATTTTGTTCACTTCGCTCTCCGAACGTGTGGTCACCATAGCATTAATATAGTGATCCCTCACCCACCGATGACACCAGTGTCCCACAGCAAGACGTCGAAATTTTTAGAAGCTTGGTTTTAATTTTCTTTGTCAGTAAGCGGCGTTCAGTTTTTTAGAAGAAATGGAAGAATGTATTTGAGAGAGGAGCCCTGGGGAGGCGCTGAATTACTTTTATTTTGTTTTGCTAAGAAAAAGTTAGCTTGGCGATGTCGATAGTAGTTGGTAGTTTATTTCGTCTCTTCGGAAACTTCTGTAACAAGTGCCTTTTTAATTCACTAGAAAGAAGCCTTATTTTCTGGTTCAGTAAACGTGCGGGCGAGGGGTGAGCGAAGGAACACATCCTCCGGCCACTAAAGACTGTTTGGTGGTTAATTACCCGCCGTGGTTGCTTAATGGCTATGGTGTTGAGCTGCTAAGAACGAGGTCGGGGGATCAAATCCCGGCTACGGTGGCCGCATTCGATGGGGTGAAGCGCGATAACACCCGTGTACTTAGATTTAGGCGCACGGTAAAGAAACCCAGGTGGTGTAAAAAACTCCAGAGTACACCGCTACGGCGTCTGTCATAATCAGATTGTGGTTTTGGCACATGAAACCACAAATAAAGTTTTTAATTAATTTTTGGTTATTTGTTTAATAAGTTACGGTATTCATGACTATATACATATGCCTTATACGCAGGTTGCAGTATTTTTGGAAGTTTCTTTCACAATTCTATGTTTGTGAAAAAACCGTAATACTCTACACTTGAAACGACCTAAAGATGCCATTATTTACCATACAGATCTCTAAAAAAAATCAGAGCACTCAGAACACTTGCAAACAGTCAGCACAAATTTCAGCAAAAATGCTCAATTACGGTGCATTCGGCGCGTGTGAAAACTTCAGTAAAAATAACCAAGCCGGCATTTTAATGAGGTAATTCTTTGTCCGAACTGCCCGAGATTGGATGCAGGGCGCTTTATATCTCCCATCGATTGTTTTGACTCGTCTTTGTAATGTCATCATCATCATCATTTCCGCCCTTTATGTGCCCACCCCTCATGCGATGTCTTAACGGGACACTTGAGGCATCAAAAAACAATAAACAAAAACCAATAATTTTACCACGTAAATATCTCATACTATAATTTTAATCTTTACACCACATTTACCTCAGCTTTTGAAGTCTTGGACGGCCCTCTTGTCGGAATAATCACGCAGATACCAAAGTTTTCGCTCAAAATCTAATTTCCGAGTGCGTCGCATAACAGGGAGCCTTAAAGCATGAACTTGTTTCCTTATGCCCCGAATAAGTTCTCGACTCAAGGCTGATTACTTCTTCTCTTTTTTTTAATTTATAGTCGCATATTCAAGAATGTCCTGTCAACCCCGACAACGTAACCCCGGTAAGCTTCGATATTTTTTGGATATGCACAACACTTTTACAACAAAGGCAGATGTGATTGTTGAAACATAGCGCTTTGGCGACGTGTATTCAGACAACAATAGTGATTTGCATTATAGAGCGTGTTGTCAAGAGCTGTGCCCCTTAGTCCGTATCAAGCCAATTACACTCTCAAACAGTTTAAGTATGCCTCTTCGGCCTATTTAGGCTCTCAACAATTGTCACCGGTCTTGCTGTAAAACGTTTTAACAATGCAGCAGAAAAGATTGTACTTATATAACACGATGTTTTCAGTGGGCTACCGTTCTTTTTTTGTAATTTTTTGGTTGAAATGGAGGCGCGTGTTTTGGGTTACTCTTTCTTAAAATGCCACATTTACTCGTGAAAGACCTGAATAGTTGTTTAGGCTGCCTAAATAAGTGCGGTGATAACCATTTCTTTTGTACTTTATTTATTATGTATTTATTTATTTCGTACTGCCAGCTAATAACATGTGAACACAAAAAAAGAATGTAAAAAAAAGAATGGTGGAAACAAGCAAAGCGTAATCTCGGTACAAAAAAAGAAGAAAAAAAACATTGAAAAAAGAAAAAAAGAAAGCAATGAGGATATCGAGGAATTCTGCAATACAGTACACATTTACACAATGGCTTACACACACACAACAGTAAGGGTGCCCTTAACATGTTTTGATCTATATCACACAGTATATGGAATAGGACAGAGATCGTGGGAAACGTTTCGGGTCATAGATTAACGAAAGCCTGGACAAAGGATGATAAGGTTGAGCTTTGAAGAACGTTTTCAGGCAGAGCGATCCAATCATGAATGGTTCGAGGGAAGAACGATTGCTTAAATAAAGTGGTATGGTGCGGATACTCGTCTAACCTGAATGAATGTGATGAACGCGTTAGGCGCCGGCTACAAGGTGTAATATACAATTGCTTATCTAGTTTTACGCGCTCCCGATGAATTAAATATAACATTTTGAGCCTCTGTCGATATCGCCTTACCTCCAGGGTTTCCAGGTTCGCCTCCTGTAAAAGAGCGCTAACTGATGTATGACGGCGGTAGGAATTAAAAAAAACCTGACTGATTTCCGCTGTATCATTTCAATAATATTTATGTTTGCTTGGGTGTAAGGGTCCCAGACAGGAGTAACGTATTCTAACAATGGTCTGATGAAAGTCTTGTATGCTAGTAATTTTATGTTACTTGTAGATTTAGCCAAGGTCCTCCTCAGGTATCCGAGCTTTCTCATGGCTTTTTTTTATGTAGGCTACATGGCTATTCCACCTAAGGTCCGAAGTAATTACTACACCAAGATATTTATATTCTGTAACAGAGGATAAGTTATGGCCACTAATGCTGTATACAAAAGGTAACGGCTTCTTTTTCCGTGTAATGATCATTGATACTGTTATCATGTATCGGTATCATTGATACTGATACCGGTATCTTGTTATTTACTCTAGCATGCTTAATTCTTTCATTCCTATATTCTTTGCTAGCTTAGTTTGCATTCAGTCTTACGCCATTTGTGTGCCTGCGCTACTTTTTTATATTCCTTGTGAACACAGTGTTCTTTTTCTTTCGGACGATTACCTCGATTAATGATGCTTGCATGCTCGGCAGGCGTAACAGTGAGTCAGGTAATAGAATGTACAGCCGCATTCAAATGTAAGTTATATGCGGAAAAAAAGTCATTGCAGGTTTACAAATCTATAGAAACACTCAAGGTCGTTAAAATCACCTGCAATGTTTCAACTTAGACACCAATTTTAGATGAGTTGCATCCTGGGCACAAGAACTGCTGAATAAACAACTAAGCGTCCACAAATATCACCACAAACAGAGCGATTTAAATACCTAGCTCTTTCTTTAAATATCAAGCACAACATTATGTCTGCAGCATGTCCCTAATGAAACGTTTAAGATTGTTCATGGTATCATCGCATTTTTATTGACATTCACAATTAGTGTCGGAAGCCCGACCAGCAATATAACGCATTTCACTGCTATTTGTCATTGCTCCAAATGAATGCGCTTTAAAAAAGGATTGCCCCACATTTTCTGACAATAAGGCAGCGCGTTTTCCTTTCCGTCTCAATACCGGAAGCAAGCATTGCAGCTACATTCTTATATATGTGATGTTTCCTATCCAGAAGTATAATTTGCTAATTTTAGTGCATGTTCCGTCCACAGCAACCGCACTTCCGCAAGAAACAATGTACAGTCCAATAGACGACGAAAGGGACTGATTTTCTTGCGTAGGAACGCGAAATTTTCTCTCACCGGCTGGTGACTGACACCTGATAATCTAACAAGCTGCGCCTCATAGCTTGAGGCCAATGTACCTGCTGCTATTTTTATCCGCACCTACAAGCTAGACACAAATAAGCAATTGCAAATCTTTCGCCGCGGTGGTATTTTCTGTCTGTGAAGCGAGCATAAAGGCGGGTCTCTCAACACCAGAAAATGCCTTTGAATGGCAACAAACAAATTATTGCTGTCTTCCATCAAGCAGCACTTTCTTGTCAAGCTTCGCTATTGCAAATACAGTTAGCTTCTAAATTCTGGCGGTCAGTTTATGCCTATAAGCTTTGTGAAAGTGAAATAGCATGAGGTCTACATGAATTATTTCTATGTTTGTCACGGTAATCAAACTTGATCTCTTACCTAAGAGATATATTGATCTGATCTGTAGCAGTTAAAGTTATTAAATTATTGTTTGTAGATACGCCATGCAAATAAACGGCACCATCGTGCGAAAAATTTATTGTATCTCGCGTCACTCTTCCGAGCAACGTCACTTCAAAAACAATAAAATTGTATGAATACTTAGTTCAGAAAAAGCACTTAGGTTAAGCCCGTCCACTTTCACTGCGCAGCATGTTTCGTCTGTAATATTATAAGTTGCGCGAAAACAAGGAGTACCTACTGAAATCAGTACCGAGTGATTACAAAGTGGTGTCTTCGTTTCAGTCGAGGTGTAAAATAGGCTTGGGCGCTTTTACACATGATCGCCTCACACCCGAGACACGTTGAAAATAACAGAAAGCTTTTGTTCAGTTTACAGTCAGCAGTACATGACTTCGTGTAGCATTGGCTGCCTTTAATCAGGACTAATTTGTTGAACAAATTCACTAGCGACAACTTTCTGCAACCGCTGCGAGTGCAATGTTGGCACTGTTAAGAAGTATCAGTTCAAAATTGCTTGCCGAGCCGCCACGTGAGTCATGCTTGAGGATAGAGAAAATGTCGAGGAACCCCAAAGTGTCGTTTTAGAATACGTGAACTTTACGCTTCACGCGAATACGTGCCACAGCGACTAAGTGGCTGTTGTTTTGACCTGCTGATCTGACTGACGCAAGCACGACAGTTTTGATTGCAAGTCGAGCTCTGGCCTTTTTTACGGGCCACTGAAGCAGACATGTGACACAACGTTATTGTCATGACAAACATCAATCATTTCTGTCGTCGTTCTGCTCCTCTAGCATACAGATGCAGGCCAGATCAAGATATATCTCGGGCCAGTTTATTAGCCCTAATATCCTATGTCGCTCTCTTTGTGTTCACAATACATTTGGAGGTTAAGCTTGTGGCAACAAAGCTGGCATAAAAACGGCGCTACAAATCCAAGATTTATATTTCAAGGGGACAAGCTAGTATAAAAAAAAGCACAAGAGCCATCCAACTTTGTGGCACCTAATCAACATTGTTGTCCTTGTCGGCTAACTTTCGTCCACGACAAATAAATTTATAATAAATCAATCTACAAATCAGCCGATCAGCACGTTTCCACGGGTTCATTTCCAAAGCATGCAGCTGCAGTTTGATCAGAAAAGAGTGCTAATCCATTCTTCTGTTCAGAATGGCCTGAATGTCCAACAAGTAATTGTGCGGAAAGGCAGGCGTAGGAGGAAACATGCACGCAAGAGCAACGAGAAACGCTACAGGAATGCCGGTGCGACGTTAAAAGCACGTCAGGAAATCGAGCGTGGTGACAATCTTACACGGTGAAACAAAAAATTCGGGTGAATCGCATTATGGCATCTCTTGTAGCCCACTTTTCTTCTTATAGTTTTTATGTTCCATCAGAACGTGGTCAGGGGACAAACTTCGCTCGTTGAAACGAGCGCCCTCTAATACCTCTATGCATCCGTAATTTCCATACTTCACTATTCTTCGCCGTGCTTATCCTCTCTTGCGACGCTCAACTTTTAAGCTTTAAGCATTGCCACGCACAGCTTTGCTAAATTGTTTGGACACGAGTATTTTTAAATTTCAGGAACGCGAAACAAGACGTCTGTTAAAAATCGTGACAAGCCAGCCAACATCACACGGGGGTGTTGCAGGAAAACTATGCGAAACAAGTGAACCACCTTTCCGTGACCAACTTCAAACGCCCAACAGCAGGGTTAGTTCCTGGTTGGAAGCACTGGTCTCTTGTATGATACACTGCAGTTGCTCTTAAATACGAAGAAAACAGTGACATTACAACACGCTGACTTTTCTTACAGATATTATTTTGTTTTATTTCAGCGCATGTGGGGCACCCTCATGGTGAAAAGCAAACATGACTGTTGCACTTTACCGTTCTCACTACTTCTAAATGAATGGAGTGTTTGACGATGCGGAAAGTGAAATCTGACAGCTGTGGTAATCATACGCTGTACCCTCTTAAAAATATATGCCCCTGATTTGCCACTTGGAATTTTTCCTCACGTTCAGAGTCACAATTTCACAAAAAAACGCAGTGATGCATCGTAGGATTTAATGAATTCATCTAGTACTGTCCGCTCTGACTTGGAATTTCTAGCAATAAATTTAGTCTTGACTTTTTTGCCTCATTTTCTCTCAACATAAATCTCCAATAAACACCTTTCAGAATGTGCTCCGTTGACAAGAATTCCTCATTCATTCAGTTAACCGTCAGTCATCTCGTTCGCGTTGTTGGCGTGCTTGAGATTTCAATGAATATCTACAACACCACGATATTACGATAAGAAATTGCTAGACATTAAGAACACCGAAGAAGCGTTATTGCAGTCTTTGGCGGCCACCTAACCGCATTCGTACTGACGGGCTTTCTCTTCCCAGTGCAAAGCAGCAGCAGCAGCTGCAGCAGCCGTTCCCGACCCCGTAGACCACTCATCAGCGCATTCTCCCTTGTATTTCGACCACGGCACCAATGTGGGTGGTACACCAACCTGGTTCCAGTACTTGGCCTCAAAAGACTGGCTGAGCGCCTTCGTGGCTATGGAAGAATCGTTCAGTACCCAAAGATTGGAGGAGCACGACAGATACGCCCGCTTAGCTCCCGCACTGGTTACTTTAAATCAGTACGCCTGCGTGCAGGATTTCTTGGCGCAGCCTTCTCCAGTGCAGACGTTCGACTGTCTGTTAGCGGCACTGTTTGTGCGGGTGTACCTGCCACAAAACGCATGGCCGAGAACGCAGGAAGTGACGTGGATGCAAGCTCAACAATACCTTCCTCATTTCCTGGCATCCAGGCTGAGTGAAGAGGCCGTAGATTACCTGCGTGCGTTCCCTGTTTTCCTTGAAGAAATTGGCTCGCTACCGGTTGATGAAAACTGGTCGCGTACTACGGAAAGTCAGCCGGGCCCTAATGAAAAGCCAGTCATCCTGGAAGAAAGCACATCCACCACCACTGCTAAAACTCTTCAGGGAGAGAAGAGAGCGGAAACGGAGACATCGGAGAGAGCTTTACGGGTGAGTTGCATGAATTTTACACACGCGATCCCGGCGTGCTAAACCGTGACGCGATGCATCCTTCTAAAGCCGAAAATGCCCCTTGTCCGGCAAGTTGCATAAAGCTACGTTGGCACTGAAACACTTTATGAATATGGTGTAAGAGAAGATTCCCAATCGATGGAGAATGATGCCGTGAAGATGCGTGCCAGATATAATTCCGCTGCGTGCAGCATTGAGCCAAGTGTCACGCGTAATAGAGCACTCTTCGCAGGGAAATTCAGAACCCCGCTCTTTTTCCATTGACGACGTTACAATCCGAGAGATGGCCCATGGGCGCGAGCCATATGGTGATCGTTCATGACACTGGATTATTCGCGAGCAGAATCTCGCGTATACCTTCCCACGATTGCACATTTTTTCTGAAACGAAGAAGCGGCAGCTCTTATTGCGTCTTGCCACCGCACATTTTTCAATCTCGAGCACCTTTTTCGGACACTAGTTTCGGACGACTGTCATAAGCGCACTTAGAGGGAAAAAAAGAACAAGGAACGCTGCAGCACGTCATTGCTATCGGTGCCACTCCAAATTAGCGGTACAGATCAGTTGAAGGAAAATGGATAAGAAATGCATATGAATAACATTGAAATTAATATATTTCAGTGCATTGTAGGTACCTTGAGTAATATGCAGCCATTTTCAGTGCGCGAAGTATGTCATTTGCAAACAGCTTAATGTCCTCGCTACTTTTCCCCCTGTCACCGCTCTGCAGGTCTTGCGCAATCCGCACTTTCATATATATTTTCACCGGGACGAAAGGCGACAGTGTAGCAATTAAAAACCATTCGCCAAGCTATTGTTGTTGTTGATGTTCTTATAATTATTCTTATTGTTAATATTATTACCCACTGTGGTTGCTTAGTGGCTTTTGCTCTATGCTGCTAAGCACGAGGTTCCGGGATCAAATCCCGACCACGGCGGCCGCATTTTGATGGGGGCGATATGCAATAACGTTGGTCTACCTTGCATTGGCTACACGTTAAAGAACCCCAGCTGGTGAAAATTAATCTGCAGTACCGCACTACTATGTGCGTCGTAATCATATTGTGATTTTGACACGTGAAATGCTAGAAATTAAAATACCGATTCTTATTAATAATCATGTAGGCATATATGTCTGCCGGACACTTATAAACAAAAATAGCGGGCTAGAAATTGACTCGTTCAAAGTAGAACACGCCCCCCTCCTCCCCTTTAAAAAGGACAGAGAAAAAAAAATCGAAAGACAAGTGGAATGAGGAGAAACGAAAGTGAAAAGGAAGGCCCACCAACACAGATCCCATTACACAAAGGGTATTCATCGCGTTACACACAGCGTATGAACACTGCAAATGATAGTGTAGCCCCGTAGTTAGGACACTAAAAGCCGACATGAGCCCGGAGTTAGACTGTATTCTTGTAGTTTTTGTTTTCGTAAAATCCCAAGCGCTCTCTACGTCTCTCATTTCCATTTTTCATCTGCATACTCACCGAAATATTTGGCATTATTTCAAATCCTGAAATAATTCCTGTTATTTTACAGGGAGAAGCGGCTGCATCGGATGTATTGGGTAAGAAATATTCTGCTCCTCTACAGGATGAATCAAGCGCGAAGCCATGCCACTTACTAGCGGATTTTGGTCCTTATCCGATGAATACTCTACATCTAAGTGCCCCATTTCAGAAAGACACGGAAAAGCTAAGCGTCGACCCAAAAAGCGACGACAGTGCAAGAGGAGAAGACGCTGACTGCACTATATACTTGAATGTTCCTCCGACAGCGCACACGGAGACCTCTCAGCAAAGCCGAAGTCATTCGCATCCCATGGCCAACGCGCACCCATTGAGCAACAGGGAATTGTTGTATTCGGCCATAGAAGCATCCTCTAGACATCGGCGTGGCTTGTTGAGTGCATCTTCGCCCAGCTCCCTACAACCAAACCCAACCTACAAAATTCCCCCATCTGTCAGCTCCATCAGGGGCAGCAACCAATGCACAGCTGCATTACATGGCATCAATAGCACAATGGGAATTGTGACCTCGTCGGCCGATTCGACTGCATCTGCAGGAAGCAGTGAATATACAAGCACCGAGCAGCCACCCAGAAGGACTGATAGCATAGAAAGCTCTTTTGGAGGAAAAGCAGGGCGTGGTGTAACATGCCGAGAATTTGCTGCTAAGCTCGAAGAAAGGACCAGCAGTGAGTGCGCCACTTTCACGGAGCCTGAACATTCCGATGACAGAAGTCTTCATCAGCTGTGTACGCGTGGTCCTCCCTACAAATGCAGGTCAGCCACGTATGTGCCGAAACAATATCGTGACACTGAATTAGGCACTGGTAGTCGTGCGGAGCGTTCGAAACCATATCCGGGTAGAGCAAGGCTTGTCTCAACCGAACTGCAGGCACCTGCATTCGATGAAAATAGTTTCACTTTCATACACAGCCTCGGTAGGGGCTTACTAACATCGAGAAATGGAACACGGAGGCCCTGGGATTGTTCTGGTGTGACCGATCAATGTGCATTTAACGTAGATGGAGTCAGGAATCCGAACTTTGAAGATGCTCAAGATGTACAGGAGTAAACATTCGTTGTAAAAAAAAACTGCATCTTGAATATACTTTGCACAATTCTGGAAACACTTGACAACCGTTCAAGTAAAACTCCATGGATGGGCTGCTCAATTTCATAAAACGCACATGTTAATTCGCTTGCAACAAGAATCAAGCCACTAACAAAACCACAAAGGTTTCTCAGGAAGCTTCGAAAATAAGTTTGCCCTGGGTCGAGTACCGAATAAGGGACCACCGAGTTATAAGGCTTGTCTATATCCACCTACGTAGCTTGCCTGGAGACAATCAAATGACCGGGCAACATCAATGTGATCTTCAAGAAAGCCTCCAAAACAGAAAATATGCAAATAAGTGTCTTAAAGATCAGTAAGATCGGTTCCATCAGCTGGCTTCTCAGTAGAGCAATTGCCTCTGAGGTGTTAGTGCTGCTTGCAATTCCGCGACGAAAACCAATCTTTGTGACATTGAAAACGTCGAAGCGCAGTGTGCGGCATCCGTCGGTCCTTTTCTCTAGAACGACGGGTCGTCGTTTTCCGTCAAGACGTTGTTTTAAATGTCCATACTCACCGTCGCTCCCACCTTATAGTAAATAAAAAAAAATCATAGAAATTGTGTAATCGGGATACTTCATGACGCTGCTGCATTGCTTACGCGAGGTATTGAGCTGCGCACTGGCAATGGGAGCGCCGATGTTTCTGCGCATAATTCGTATAGCCACAACAAGCAATATTGTAGAGTGCGCAAACAAGGTTTCGTACATCGCAAACGATCCTCCGTGCAAATGTTCTTGAGGAGATGACGGTGTTCACAATGAGAGAATGTTTCTGTCCAATTAAATGAGTTTAGAGGAATGACTGAAGGATGATTAGTTTGTTTGGACGACGAAGGCCTTTGTTTCGAGTAATCCGCACGAGTTTACTTCCATGCTACCTGCTACTCAAAAAATCTGGCAAACGAGATTGTCCTCCAGCCCACACTACTACGCGGAATGTTATCCGCCATTTTACATTTACAGTCCAGCTCTATTTACGTTCAACGAAGATTTGAAGAGGATAAATACTGAGTGCAATTGCCAAGCCATCGTGGAATCAATGGTCAAATACTTCACAAGGCAAGCCAATTGATGTTGCGGAAAAGGGTTGTTCTTTTTTAAGTTCAGTGCACATTTATTTGGTTGCACCTGGGTTAGTTAGTTGCCACTGGCCCTCAGTTATTTTTTTATGTTAGCTCAGGCGACATTCCAAGCCTGATTGTTTAGTTGCCTGGACGAGGTATCGAACTTGGTATCTCAAGTATCCAAACCCAAAGTTCTACCTTTACTCTATACCGTGGCTACCACATAGACCATATGATAGCTAGTCTATTAGAGTTACGGAGTGGATGCTGGGCGAAGGGAAGCGTTGGCTGGGATGGCCGAAACTAGATGGTGCAATGAAATTAGGCAATTTGCTGATTCGTGGTGGTGTCAGCTTGCAAAAAAACTGGTTTTATTGAAGATTGCCGGGAAAAGCCTTCGAGCTGCAGGCAACATGTGTAGCCTAATGGTCAGGATTATACGCAGCGCTGGTTGTTCTGCCTTGCCTCACCCGAAATCACGGGTTGATATCTTGCCGGGGAAGTCACCTTCCAGTGGCAATGGAAAGCAAGAACTCAGTTGCATGCTTATATGCACGTTAGTGGCTGCGAATTATCGATAGGGCGACGCAAAAAAGGCTGCCGCCACAACACCTTGTTAACAGAAATGGACAGGGTTTGAAAAGAACTATAGTCGTTGCGAGACACATTTTTGATTCTTGCATCATTGGAGTGTTCTGCTAATTCCCGGGAAAATGTAGTATTGCTTATCTAATTCTAAGGATTTTTTGGTAATGAATTGGAACACAAGTGAATAACAAAGTAAAATGAGGGTGGAAAACAAGGTAATTGCAATAACAGAAGCTAGATGTATAGTACTCGTCTTCGACGTCCTTGTCAGCCTGCTAGATGAAATTCAGGCGAAACGTCAACTTTCCTGACGAAAGTTCTTTGAATGTTATAGAAACGTGGCAAACGTTCTTTTGAATGCAATAATATGTGTAGTGGCGTAAACGCTGCAGTCGGACAATGTTATGATCAACCACAAGGCAGTAGGGCCTATATGGACAAGGAAAAACGCGAAACAAAAAATTTTGATCAATTTATTATAATGACAATCTTCGATAAGAATTCACGCCGGGACTGTCACCTAATATAGACGAGATTTCCCAAAAATGGCTCTTCGCGAACGAAATCGCACGCGGTATTGTCAGCGGTCTTGAACAAACATTTATCGTTAAGAAACATGTCTAATATGATCCAGCAAATTTTTAGGAATTTGAGGCATAGTATGATCATGAACACATGAACATGCATTGCTTCCCGAGTCTTCTGTGGTTACGCGTTGCAAACTTTGAACAGGAACTCGCTAAATACTACGAAATCACAGAGCTTTTCCTACTTCCTGTTCAGATTGCGCCGCTGATATTCGCGCTTTGAAAGAACAGGTCACGAGCACGCAGTGTGCTCAAAGGAATTACGTCAGCACAACTGTGCGAAGGTAGAAAGCGACCTTGCCAGTGGAAATGCTCATAAGTGGTAGGCCGCTTGCGAGTTATCGCTGTTCACATAGTTACCTTGCACATTGCCTTTTCTTGTAGCCACTGAGGCAGGACTGCAATAAATATTTGGGTTACATTTCATTTAGGCACGGCTAGAATAATTGCAGCACTGCATTAGTATTTTCCTGATGGGTAAACGTTTAGACCAGATGCCACATCGGTAAGAAGTCAACAGGATAAACACAAGAGTAAAAAAATCCAACGGTATTAACGATCGACCCATTCAATTCGCAATTTGATGCAAGCACTCGGTCTCATTTGGCCATTGGTGCAAGGGCGGGGCCAGGCACAACCATTGCCAACGCTACGAAGGGCCTGTATTTGTCTTTGCACGTGCCTTCTAGCTAGAGCGTTGTTCTTTTTACATCGCTACTAAAACCTTATTGAGGCTGTCGTTAAGTACTCAGCAATGCCTTGAGCTTAACGGTAAACTCGCAGCTTTTTTGACCGTGAACACTGGAGAGTGGACTGCTCCGTAAAGGCGGTTCACTTGGCCGTGCGATTGGCGCATGCTTGTAGTTTGTAGGTTTAGGTAACTCACTCCGTAATTGCACTCTCGTGTCTTCTGGCAGAACCTGCTGCCCGATCACAAGTCTACGCGTATTCGCATGAGATTGCTTTATTTTACATCGAAGCTCTTGAGCTCTAGCCCCCGTACTCACGCCCTTCATGCGTTCCCAGGGGGCTACCCGGGCCTGCCTACGTCCATATAAATGGCGTGTGGGTCGAATGCTTGTGTTGATCTGGGAGATAGAGCAATACCGCGGGCCGAACTGCGGCGGAGGTGAAGCAAGCTTCAAGCACTCCGCCAACTTCCAAACATAAGTTTAATATCTTCGGCATTGCAAGAGAAACGATATATATATATATATATATATATATATATATATATATATATATATATATATATATAAAGTAGACTTTGTGGAGCAAGTTGGCCTTCATGCGGTTTATTTGTTTTAAATTCTGTATGACGAATAATGAGCGCGGAAAGAGTGTGGGGACGGCGCCTGTGCACGTGGCCTGTGCTTGTTCGGTTACAACGTCAGGCGCGTCGGAGGTGCCGGCACGGCTGAAGCAACGGTTGCGGCAGCTGCATAGGGGGTGCGGTGACCGCGGTGGCGCTTCTGTCTGCGGCGCAGTGTTGTGCCGTATGGAAAAAAAATGTATGATTGCATAATGAATTCAGCCCATGCATGTTGCCAGACAGCTTCGTTGGTAATCCGTCCCCATATGAATGTTGTCGACCCAGGAATTTTTTAATATCCAGACGCTATTCTGTAGGGACGACAGCAGGTTACTATGTGCCTCCGCAAAACGAACAAAAACCATATTATTTCTTATTAATACAAATGCAGGCAAAGCTGACATTGCGATCGTTCAGCTACGGTCAAAATGGTTAGCACATGGTCTGGGTCATCTTCCAGATTGTATCTTCAAATTTTTGGTGACTTTGTTTACTACGGTTCATCTGTTTATTCACCTAATTTCTGAAGCAATCCAATATTTCTTCTACACAGACGGCAATATTGCGCTGCCTGAATGCATGTTCGCTGTGAATGGCATTGATAGATGCAATATTTTGCTTAAAATGGGCAATATTTTAAGCCACAAGGCCGTTTCTAGCTAGAAGGTTGGAGTATAGGCAAATCCATGCACTAACCATCATTCTCATGTTGACTGAACCGCCACGGACACTAGCCCCAGAGTTCTGTCTAGTAATTTTTGTAAGCAACTCTATATGTATATTGGCAAACTACGTGGTTGTGCCCGCCACTCACCAGAGCGCTCTGTGTGCATTCAGTTCACGCGTTCCTTTGCACTTGGTCAGAAAAATTGCGACTGCAACAGTGCTACATTGAGAATACGTTGATGACATCCAACGGCCATTGGACTCAGCACTGCATAAAACTTGCAATGCAGACCGGCGATGCAGCGGACGACCGCCGCTGCGTGGCTCTCGATGCGCTGAACGGGGTCGAAGGTCACAGGCAACGGGGTGCCACCGGCGTGGAGAACCAGCGCGAACTTCTCGCGGCAGACGCTCCAATGTTACCGATACTGGACGTATCACTCGGAGAGTTGCGGGAGTGGCACGACGCCGTAGAAGAATACTTGGCCAAGCTCGGCGTTTCCGACGACTTGCAGAAGTTTCAACATTTGAGATTATTCTTGTCTCCTGGTGTGTTGAGCCAAGTTGACGATATACTTACGTTACCTCCCCCAACGCACGCATACGAGTGCCTTCTTATTGCTATATTCAAGAGAAGCAAAGCAGCAAGGGAAGGCCTTCAGGATGAGTTTTTTAGTGACGAATTTCTTCAGGAATTGCCCCGTCAACTTAGAATGAAGTTTTCCGACTGTTTTGTGGCGTTGAAGTGCCTCTCACCGACCCTTTACTCGGAGGAATCTGATTTTAGTATTTTTAGCGATAGGACAAGGCTATTTGGAGACGCCGATATGTGCTTCGAGCTCTAAAGAATGCCTTATCAAATTAACTTCTCTTCATAGCACGTGCGTGAATCGTGCTGGTGGGGTAATCTGATTGTCACCTCGGCGGGTAGAACTGAAGTGGTGTGCTTCAAAATTGAAGCTGATTCTTTTCTCACATCAAACTAAATCCTGCAGTCTCGTTGTGCTCTTGAACCTTTGAGCACGTACTACCCGTCCAAAATCTTGAGTTTCGTAATTCAGCAATACCCTAAGTTGCAACATCTCCGTTTAAATATGTTTTTTAGGTAACCTTGATTGCTACACATTGGTTACAACACTCGTTGCAGGCGCCTTGATGAAATGCTCTTCGCGTATGTTGCGCTTTCGGTTCTTAGCATGAAGCTGTCTGTATCTTTTCTTACTGCAATTGGCCTTGACAATGTTTTCAAATATAATTCTTCTAACAACATTTCATGCCATCAGACAGCCCCCGAGAGGACGCACGAAGACAGTGACCAGGTCATTCACGAGGAGATTAAAGTCATGTATCAGCCGTTCATTTACTAAGAGGTGCATTTGGTCTTGTCCCTCTTCAGTGAAGTCATGCAGAACACACAATTATGTCCGCAGGTAACAGTGCAAATCAGCAAGAAACGCACTCGTCGCATGCTTCCTGGAAAAAAATGAGTATCGGCTGGGAAAGCAGATGTTCGCACTAATATTTCAAAACCGTCAGAACGACACTTCTCAATTGCGGCAAAGTGCCAAGTGACTATATTGCGTTGATGGTGGTACCCCTTTGTATCTGCAATTTTCGGGCTGTGTCTTAAGTCCTCTTGATAATCTTCCTAATGACTCCTACTATAAGCATGGGCTATGGTTAGGAAAGCCGGCACAACACTGACGCATATGAAATCAACAACATAACTACCTTTCGCTGAGCTGCCGTGAATACTAGAAAAGTGGACTGCCCATGTCTTCCTAAAGCAGCTATGCAATGATGGTGTAACCTAAATGTTCAATGCAGCGAGTAATGCAGCAGATATCCCAACAAGTCAGCTCTTATCAGTCACAGCAGCAAGAAAGGTTGCACACGAAAGCGCACACAAATGCATGAATGCTTATGGTGCCAAAACTCCGAGTAAATAGGTCTTCTAAAAAAGTTTAATCATGGTGCAAAAAATATGGCATAGGGAGTGATGGGAGGGGTAGGGTGAATCTGGGCTTCGAGCATTTGAAATCAGATGTGCTGTGTGGATTGCAACAACGTTCCTAGGTATGCATGAAACGCTGCGACATTCATATATCTGTGCCATAATAGATGCTTACGCGTCTGTACTATCCTGCTAAAGTACCAATGGAATGCAACGCCGAGAATAACATTTGCCTGGCTGTTGAGAGGAGCGATCACTCAAAGCTCCTGACAGCATCACAACAATACTAAAAACGTGCGTGAAGTCAGTCGCCTAAGACCTCCACATCTCTGGTTCGCCCACAGGGCCACCCAGGATGCGATAGTTGAAATAAAGACCTCGGTAATTTTGCCATGATGTGCATGAATTCTCAAAGCCAGGTGGCTGTGGTGATAAAGAAGAAAGCTGACATATTTGTTTTGATTTTACGCATATTGTGTTTTATGTTTTTATGTTATTAGTTTCTGTGAAAGTAAGAATTGTGCGAAGTTTATGACGGGGGTCAATAAGGGTTGGGTACTTGCGGTGAGCAATCTCGCAGGGCAGATGCAGCTAACTCAAATGCTAGGTCTGGTAAATCACCAACGAATTAGAGGTTGAGTCACTAGCTTAAGTACACAGTTTCAGTCATGTTTACACGACGTTCAGCTTTTGAAGTCTGTGCTGCTAAGCTGCGACTTCGGTGATATTCCTAGAGTTCTAATATTAAAAATATTTAGATAGTGGTATAAAAGGATTCTGTCATTCTAGTAGCCATCAGCACCTCCGTGTTTTATCAGTGCCCTAATGAGTGACAATAATTTCGGAAATAATTGGGAGGGTGAAGAAAATATTTGGCTGGCAATTATGGGCGCTGGTTAATTTTGCGGGAGGCTCTTTACGGACATAGACATTCGTTGTAATAGTTACACACCTCGAGGTTTTTCGAATAAATATTACTTTTACTACTTTTATTGCACATATTCACTGTGTCTGGCGTCTCTCTTACTTTATTTAACCTTCACAAGTGTTTGTCTAATGGTGTCGTCACATATAGTGCCGGCTGCCACTACCGTAAGGTCATTATCCTCTCGTACGTTGCCGTTCTTCCCTGAATTTTTGAGAAACTGCATCATGACAAACTTATGCATGAAAAGTATCTCTCATCATAATTTTTGTCATTTGTTTCAAAAGTAGCGACGACGCTGACGTCCCACAAACGCAGCCCAAATTCTCTGAATTAATTTTTGTGGGCCACACTATGTCCATTCAGTACATATTCTCAAGATGCCGCCTGTGTTTAGCAATCTATTCCCAGAGCTCGCTGTCGAATACAATAAATTGCTGATATTATTTTACTATGTTGAATAACATGACATTTTGGTAAAGAAGTGAATAAAGCACCATTGTTTTACGGCCAATTTCATGGGGCATATCTCGAAGCTGATGCATTCCTGCAAATTATTTTTGCATATGCACTGCAAACTCACGAGCTACAACTAGACAAAGGCAATATGAGCTGTCAACCCTATTGAAAAATCCATGTGCCCCATAACTCCCATATCCAAAAATACGATACCGATCATATGGGACCCCATATAAAAACTCGTTTTCCCAATATGCGATATGATGCTATTGCATATAGGAGTTAGGAGGAATACGAGGTTTTTTTTATTTCAGTACAGAAAAACGCGTTATAAGTTTGTTAAGAGAAATTATGTCAGTCAACTATGCCTGAAGATTTATTTCAGCAATCCATTTCAGCATAACTATAATTGAGCTATATGTGTCGGGCAACTTTCTAGCATCTGTATATTCTAAAACACCTGGTATAGTTCGCATTGCCTTGCGGACAGCCGTAACCGGGGTTGGTAATTTGGTCACTATCTATTTGCCCCATGTTGCCGAATTCTGCCATGTTTACGGTTTATGGAAATCACGTAGAACAGAGCCGTCCATTCAGCACTTAACGGCTTGCAAGATGGAGGATCGAACACTATGGCGAAACTTCACGTCTCCTGAATATCACACTAGGCAACAAAATCCAAGGATATTTTTTAGCAATGGTCGACCAGTTCATCATCACCAGAATCTAAAGGAAAGAAGGACGAAGACGAAAAACAGGAAAGGTAGAGAGGACAAACACGCGCGTCCAGTTATGTCTCCTACGATGCCAGAATGGGTTTTATGGTTGAAAACAGAAAGAACAGGGAGAGAACATTAGTAGCACACAAACACGTGGAGCTGCCCCTCACGCATACAAGTGGTGACGGACGTCAGTTGATTTTTAAAGAAAAGTAACGTACGCGTTATTCTGTAAGCCTTAGGCACACAGGATCATTGTCGAAGCACCTTTGTCTCCGAAAATAGTCTACAATCTAGCCTCGCTAACGCTGTCCGAGGAACGTCACGTTCGATGTTATAACGATGACACAAAAAGAACAAGAATTCAGTTCTCTCTTGGAAGTTGCACAAGTGACAGATGGGTGTGTCTGGCATTACAATATCGAATGAGTAGGCGTTTCTAATAGACACCCCGAACCAGAGGCGACACAGCAAAGTTCCATTAGCGGAGAAGAAGTGCGGCAGAATTCGCAGCCTGAATGAAGGATTTGGTGAGTGGAAGCCAGAGCTCGATGGTTGCGTCTTTGTTTGAGTGAGCAACCGAAGACCCCTTGACATGTTTGTTTTGGACAAGGGTGAGACTGTGTGGTTTGCTTTATGGGCTGACCGGGCAGAACATTGCCGACATTACGGCAGTGACTTGGCAGGCGTTGGAATATATGTCCATCAGATTGTCTTGAAGAACAATACGTCTTTCAAGAGTTACAAGTTGCTCGTGAGTTCTGCGTCATAGACCTGCTGCTCACTTTGAAGGGCTGCCTTGTAGTAATAAAGAACTACAGGTGTTTTGAGGTTGATGTTTTTTCGAGGCTTGTACGATGTAAATATGGCAAATCAGTTCTGCGCAACGCCGCAAGGTGGAGGAACTATAGTCAAAGTGAAAATTGGCATCCATTCGAAGGTAGCACGAACCTACAAAGGAAATCGATGTGATTTTCTTAGAAAGAAAGCTTCGCAGTTGAGGGTAAATTCGTCCTGGTCCGGGATTCGAAACCGGGACCAGCGTCTTTCCGGGCTCTACCATCTGAGCTAACCAGGAGGCTAGAAGATCGCGGTGGGAGGTTGAATTAGGTCCGCGTGGCTTCGTGCTACATTCGGAAGGATGACAATTTTCTCATTTAGGATGTAATTAATAGCAGTACGCAAAACAACAAGTTCTGTTGCTGTAGACATTGTCATGTGAAACACTTCGAACTTGCTTGTGACTAGAAATATCAATATGAGAACATCGCCAGTAGAGTGGGTGCCGGAGGGTAATCCATCAGGGTAAAGGCGTTTTTTTCGCCATTTGCCATCGTGCAGTTACAAAAGTCGTCTGTCGTAGGGACAATGTTGAGCGAATAGTCTTCTTCGGAATTGCAGGAATCGTGAGGCGCATGTTGAGGCTGCCGTATGCACCAAAAAGTTGTCATAGGTATTGCGGCTGGTGTAAAACCGGATGGAACACAGTTTTGATGCGTTACAAGCTGAAAATGTGAAGTACAGAAATATATGGATTAGTATCTCGACAAAGCAGTTGAATTCTTCCAAAGTCTAAAGGCTGGGTGCCTGGCGATTGAGTAAAATAGTCATCTTTCGTCTGCATCGCGTGGCTCGTCGTCATAGGTAAGTACCTCTCACAAGCTGCAACTTAAACAATTTAAACTCTCCGCCGAGTATTTTGTTCTTATCGTCACCTATTTTACGTACCATTCCTTTCTGTGACACTTTGCCCGTGATATCTTCCTGTCAGGAACGCTATGCCACGCTGATAAGCGCATACCGCTATTGACTCAATGTAACGCGATTGCAGTGGCAAACTAAAAAAATAACGCATTCAAGTTGGCGTTCATTGTTTGGTGACACTAAATTTGGAGAAGATGAAGTGTACTGAAAAAAAGACAAGCTGTACTTATCAAAGCAATGGCTGCCGACAAATGACAAGAATTGCGAGGCAAAAATTGCTTCATCAGCCGAGGAGTAGTAAGCGCTACACCTGCTGTGATGACTTCGCTGGACTAGGCTGGTCGTGCCAAATATGCGCATTGGCGGCAAATGTTTCTATCCGTATGGCCAAGGTGCTAGTATGTGACATTATGCATCGCAACAACCAAAACATAAATGCAATGAACACCTTCACCGTTCGGTGATTTCCTCATGCACTCTCCACTTGAGATAAATGGTCACATTAGTACCCTAGAGAGATTTGTAGGCATCAAGAATCGCGTGCCGACTTACTCGAAGACGTCGATGATTTAAGCCACACGGTATCATGGTAAGTGTACTCGCGGAAATGCGACTTCAGTATACTTGTGTGTCGACGTTTATGCAGTTTTGGAAATATGGGTAGTGCATACAATTTCCAACACTTTCTCCTCCAGGCTTTGCACGACCTTATGAATTTATAATGTAAAGGTTAGGTCTCAAACATTATTTTTCCTCATAAACTATTTGAACGACTGCATTCAGCCTGATTTAGGAGAGTTTTAACGGAGCGAGTTAGTTTTCGTTCAGCTTGAAAAACACGCTGATGAGGAGACAATTAACATTGAACAGTGCAGGTGTGCTGTCTCCTTCGTTGTCCCACTATCTCGGCTGTTTCCCATTTCTGCTATTCGATGGTTCACCCTGAATATTGGTTTTACGAGATTATCCACTTGTGCGCGTGAGGGAAGGCCTGAACTATACGAATATAGATTTTGGATTTGAATTTAATGCAGTGCAGCATTAGCAGCTCTTACTACTGTTTTTCTAGCACCTTGTGCCTGAGGCCGCATAGTCTAAGCCTCTTTGACGCAAATAAATCTAACAGAAATAATAATTTTGATCAGAAAAATACGAAGACATGGGCTCCTATCCCACCAGTAGGCAGTCAATCTTCGTTCTTCCGCCCACTTTCATTTCTCTATCATTTCCACATTGCATAAAAACAAGTAATTCACAATATGTTTTCCTTTGTGACATTATCTGATGGCTTCATGTGACAACACATTGTATGGGTTACTTGCCGAGACCAAGCAAAACAGACACTCGAATTAGTGACACATATTAAAAGAAATGTTGTGATTTATGCTGTGGTTTCTTCAATGCTTTTGAGAAAGGTGAAGAGCAAAACATCGCATGGAACGTTCATGTACACCTGTGACCCCCCTGGTAACCAAACAATTCTCGCGCCAGATTTTTCGTCCAGTACGTAAGGCCATAGTTTTAACTAAACTTTTATTTTCTTCGGTAGTAAGCGCCACTGTTTCCTTTCGACAGCTGATGACGTCGACTGTCGGCGCGGCGGCCTCCCGCCTTTCCTGATCATCTGCGCGCTGCTGCTGGAAGTGCCGTGGCAAGCTGGCTTTATCAAAATGCGTTTCCATGGCAACAATCTTGTTCACCGATAGAAGGCTGTCGGCGGCGGCGGCGGCTGTTCGGGGTGCGTTCCGCTTCGCTTGCTCTCGGAAACCAGGCAGGAATGGCCGTCATGGCTTCTCGAAACACATCCCCTATATCGTAGACGAGTGAATGCGAGAGAATTCAATAGGTGCATGCGGGCCTGCTTGGTGGAATGTTTCCTTGCTTCTGAGAAAAGGTAAGCAACTGTTTTGCAGAACTTTGGGTGTTGTGAAACGTGGTACTCGTTGATCAATCTGTGGCTGGCCCTTCATGTATACATGTTATCAGGAAGGCTGGCCAGGTACAGCCTGGCGAGAAATGTCACTGGTTATTACCGCATACCTAGCAAAACGTACTGGCGGATATTGCTCATGTGGCGTTGATTTTGGAATGATTGGTTTTTTGCGTACCTGCCATGCATGCAAGAAATGCGTGAAAAAGTTTATTTGATGGTGCCCACGGTAGCTCTAATGGTACGATACATTCACAATTGTCGCAACTAATCTGGAACAACAGCATAATTAGTAATATTTGTGCAACGCACTTGGACGGATTTCGCACTTTGACGTCCGGGTTATCATCCGCATAGTGCCTGCATTTCGGTTTCCACACCAGGAAATGAAATTTCGCTTTGACCGTCTGTTATGCTTAAAGGGTGGGTCCGCACTTCACCGCAAAAATTATCATTCGTTTCTATCAAGTCCTGCCAGCTCTCAACGGCTGATCAACATCTTAACAGGAAATGGTCCCTTTTGTTTTTTGGCGATGACCCCTCATATGATCAAATCAGTAACTCGGTCCTACCTTAGCAACTGCGTTTAGCATATAAAATAAATCCGCCTTGGAGTACGTTCTTGTTAGCGGGTGATCTACAAACCTAATACTCGAGGTGTTTTTTTTTCATACATTTCGCGAATAAAATATTGACCCTCCACAAAAAGTTTGATATCATAATATATTCACGTTTCAAACAGTCGCTGCTAAACGTCGAAAGAGAATATTCGCACCTTATATTTTACTACACCAACATGCTTAACCGCTCATTACAATAACTGAACAGCGTTGTCAACAAAATACGACTGCATGGCAACATCACTTGAGTTTGCGAGCCGAGTGTTTATGAGAACGTCATCACGTCCGTTGAGCTTAAGTGACCTAATACAGGAAGGATGATATCCGATGTGGTGTCTCAGTAGTAATAACGTTGCGTTACTGAGCACAAAGTAATCGGTTTGATTCCACCAGCTTCAACAGCACTGAGATATGTGTGAAGGGCAATAACGCTGGCGCACCTAAATTTAGGTGCGCGTGAAAGAACCTCGGATGGTCATAATTGACCGCGAGTCCCACACTAGGGCGTGCTATATACTGAAATTCTAGTTTTCGCACTTAAAGTGCCAGAACTTAATGTTTTATAGAATGCAGGCTGGGGCAGTCGTTACAAGCTCCGTCATTTGGGTTGGTGGTACAGCATATGATGCCCCTGCGAACTGTCCAAAGCATGCTGCTCCAACATATGCAGCCAGTACTGACCTCTTGCTTGTGAATCAGCTCAATAACGAGTGGTACCCGACAAATAATACTAAAGGCGGCTTAGCTACGAACCAATGCAACAGATAGTTACAGGTGCTGGTTCATGGAAGACAATTTTGCTAAGCCACCACTCAGATTTCTACATAAGAGCCTCAACGCTTTTATATAAACATACGTATATAATGCAGGACAAGCTGCACGAAAAAATGTCACAGGCCTGCGCGGCACACGCAGCACAGTCACAGCGTAAGCTGGTGGAGCGGCTTAAGAGTAGCAATTTCGGCACCACGCACAACAGGCTCTTCGCGGCAGTCTCTTCGCCTCGTTTTGACGAGAGCGATCTCAACTGTCCGCCTGGCGTCGACAGCGAGCGGCGGTTTGTAATGCTCTCTGCACAGCAGTCTGCTGAGCCCGATGATGCTTTGGTGTAGCCGCGCACGTAGCTCTACAATTCGCTTCTTCAGCAGCGATTCGTACCTTGCGAGGAGACGCCATGACGTGTACCGAAGAGGTACCGAGAATACGTAGCGCACATCTCACATCGGGATCGCGTTTATTGCACGCCTCGTCTGAATCGCATCTCGTCGTCTGCGCCTGTGCATGCGGCTTTTGCAGGCGCCTTAACTAGATGGCGCCACCATACTGGCGGAGGCTCGGATCGTATGCGCCTACGCACCTGTCTAGGGCGCGTTTATAGGGCCTTTTTCTGACGCTGATTGCAAGCGCTTGCTTGGCTCAGTGGTAAAGTATCCGATTTCCACACAGCGGGCCTGGGTTCGATCCCGGTGAAGACCGGGTACTTTTTTTCGCATTTCAGGCGATAGCGGTTACGCGGCGGCGGCGGACAACAACGCAAACCGAAACGGCGATTAGAATAAGCCCATAACAACTTATGCTGTAAAAATGCAACTGCAACTTTTTACGTTCTATTTTTACGTGTATTATTGTGCAAGTATTTTTATTTTTTTTTATTCTGCGTCACCAGGCGCTTACGGCGCTTACGGTGTTTTGTTGTGCTGCTTCCTGTTATATGTTAAGATCAGTATGTTCTGTCAGCTTTCGCAATAACTAGTAGGTTCCCTGTGGCTTTTGTATACAAGAACACTCTTGTACTGCATTCGATTAAGCTGCTAACCCTGTATGTGAAGGTTTGCGCGTGCAAATTAAAGCTTCAATCGGTAGACATCGCCTGTTACCGCTAATTACGTCCCCTTGTCTTATTATATTTGTGCTGCTTCGAAATCATGAATGACAACCAACCCGCCCCAATGAATGTCTCACTTCGGTTAAATTATCCTTACATCCAGGGTTTGCCCATTGAAAGCCCATTGACGGACAGCGGAACGCTCACCGTAGTGCGGACACCCCGTTGCCTGGGAAGTAGAAGACTGCGTCATGGGCACTCTGGTGACTTACCGCGACCTTCCCGGAGGTCCGACGAAGATCAAGTTCGCGGACGAGATATCACGACATTGCTTGTGCCGGAAGTGCCAAATGCTGTCCCTCTGCATGTACACAGATACTGCTTCCCACATGTTTTGCGATAACTGCCTCAACGATCAGAGCTACAAGCACAAAAAGTATGAAATCTACTGTCCGGATGAGCGCAAGGAGGTTTCCCTCGCAGAGGTAACGTACTTCCCCTGGGCCCATTTTCTTCAGGTGCCATTGAATTCTGTCGTTTGAAAATTGTTTCGCCAAATTTCCTCCATCACCAAAACAGCATAAAGATACCGTACGGATTACCATTTCCTTATAGCGAAGCTGTCTTTGCAATCCCTTAGCGGACTTTTCTGGCAGGGGCAGTTTGGTGCTGCGCCTATCTAGCCAAAAAGCTGACGCTGAAAATCTTCAAAAACCTGCCCGAGGTTCACCCTCAGTCCCCAAGCATAGCAGCCCGATGATCTAACCTTTAGGTCACAATCACACGTACAATGACCTCTTCGAGTTAATTACCACATGTGTCACATTAGGTATCACGGTGTCGCGAAAGAACATGCATGCGCCAGTGTAGCTTACACCAGAGAACTAAGAATGAAATGGCCAAATTTATAGCACTTTAATAATGACTTCAGGAAAGATTCGCTTCAATTAGATTCCAAGATGTGCGTTGTGTCTGCATTGTCGTGAGGTCGTTTTGTCAAGCTTAACGAACGTGAGCTCCAAGTGAGAAACCTCGACAGGAATGTAATATACCCGGTGTTTCAGCAGGCAGCTTCAAAAAGCTTTAAAGGTTGCCTGTGGCAAGTAAAACAATTGTAGTTGATGATCTGGTCTACTCGAAGAGGAGGACATTACTTGCAGAAAAAAATTAAAAGCATAATCGGCTAATTCACAAAAAAGTCACTAATTATGTTTTACCTAATTACCTTCTGGCCCACTTTTCAATTTACAAATTCTAGCTGGAGAGTTCGCGAGGCGGATCCACTTGTTACGAACTCTCAGGATGACACCAATTTCGAGATATTAATTCCCGAACTTTTGGGAGAAATGCATTTAGTTACTTTGTGCTTCAACACGCAAAACGACTTTTGTTAAGAAAGTAACTGGAACGCCCATGCATTTCGCCAGAAAGTTTGGAATTTAATATCTCGAAATTGGTGTCATCCTGAGAGTTCGTTCCAAGTGGATCCACCTTGCGAACTCCACGCCTGGAATTTGTAAATAGCAATATAAGCCATAAGGTAATTTGTCTAAAACCTAATTAGTGAATGTTTGTTAATAAGTTGATTATGTATTTCATTTTGGGGGGAAAGTAATGTCCACCTCTTCGAGCAGATCAGCTCATGAACTAGAATTGTGCTATGTGTTACAGAGAACCTTTAAAAATTTTGAGTCTTCGCCTAAAGTTTATTCTCTGTGATAAAATAAAAAAATTTCGGGCCTAGCAACTAGGAAAGCACATACAGCCACTTGAAAAATATGCCCAATTTTATACATTGTGAACAAATAATAACGTTATTCAAACCCCTGCACGATGACATATTGAGACCAAGTGCAAAGACCAAGCGATTATCTTCCAACCTGTCTTACTAAAAAATAATTTAGGCATGTGATTCAAACTTGCAGCATGCGTCCACAAAATAGTGTTTGATCATGTCTTCAAGAAGTTTGAACTCTCTATGTTTTCATGAATGCTGTTGTTTTTGACGCACTGTATTGCTAAGAGTGCACGAAGCGCCCGAATGTGCTAATAGGCGAAACGCACACTGGCTGACACTAAGGAGTCCTCTCTCTCTTGCTCAGTGACTGTAGCGTTCTTCTGCTGTGCACGACATCATGGGTTCGACTCTCGGTCGCGACGGCTATATTTCCGCAGGATGCATGTTAAATTTAAGTGTATGTTAACGCCACGAGTCAAGATTATTCCTAAGCACTCCACCACGGCCTTCCTCATAACCCAGAGTGAAGTTCCTGGACGCGAAACCCCCAAATTTCAGATGGCACTAAGGCTCGTTTCAATTCTGGACAGCCGTAGAAGAAAGTACAGTGGGGCTGCTAGTAAGACAGTTCTAAGACAAAGTAATAAAGTGCATTTGGAAAATGCCTCAGCGATCTGACGCCAGTTCGCAGTCGACCAAATAATTCTGAGGAAAAGAAGTGTTATTGCTGGTATTTCTCACTTTTTCTGTACGAGCCTTTGAAGAACAAAACTTAGCTAAGTTCAAGTGCCTAAGTGAGCGTGACAATTTTTTTGTGCCCAAATGACCTTCTTGCCAGCTTCTGGGCCAGCTGCGCAGCCGCTATCTTTTTTGGACAGCAAGGTAGTCAGTATCATTTTTGCCTTCGTGGCTGTCTTCGCGATAGCTTTGTTCATTTTCTGGCTTCTCAGAATTGAAACGATATCTTTGTTGACCGCTGTCTGCCTTGCTGTCTCTTTAGCTGTCTATGGCACCGACTTCAGCTATGCTGTTGATAGTTTAAGTAGACCGAGGAGGCAATAGAAAGTCAAGGACATAAACAGATGTGCACAGTTGCAGCGCACTTTATATACATCGATTAGCTATCATGGGCAGTAATCTTTTCCTGACTGAAACGTCTGTGTTGAATATATCCTGCGGTAGTTATAGGGATTCTGTCGCATCAGCTGGATGAGGTTTCGAGGCGGGCGCTACTTGCAAGAAAAATCGCACACGGACTTTAGGTTGGCGCCATATTGCTCTAAATATACTTAGTTCATAAATATAGAGTACGTAAATTTTGGAATGAAATGCGAGCTATAATAAGGGAATATCAATTTAGCGAACATCCCTCCTGAGCAGCAGTTGCAATAAGTAAGTCTTCAAAATATGACGGAATGAATTGACGTTCTATTTAACAGTCATCAACATTACATTTCGCGCAGCGCTGATAAATATACCAGAACATGCCCAAATACAGCTTAAACTCTCTATACGACAACCCTTCAGGGGATCCTGTATAAGGAAACACGGCATTTCAACTGTCTTTTAATATGACATGGTGCATTAAAAATTACGTGGTTTCATACTCTTTACAAAAACGTGTATATAAAATATTTACACGAGGTGCAAGCATACCAGTAGGCAAAATGGTGTGGAAGATCGTTCATCTCCTTGTCGACCCGTTGATATTTTCTCGCAAGATTCTCTTGTCTTCACTCTCGCTACACTACCCCCGCACCTAATCACTGAAGCGGGGATGGCCAGCATGCTTTATCTGGGGCCGGGTTATATAGCTTGAGTCGAATGACGTGAACAATATCACTCAGTGGGCGCTTAGACGCCACCATAGGTTTGACTGGGTCGGTCTCATGAGTGACGTCTTTATGCTGGGGCAAAACAATGTATAGGATCGCTTCAGCTGGTAGGAGCTTCTCTGAAGACTATTTTTCGTGTCCGGACCAGAGGAGCAATATGGAACCAGGAGAGCTATGGGTGTTTCCCTGTGCGATCAGTGACAATATGATCAGATATGACCTCGATATTCGTAAGATGGCACGCATAATGCCTATTTGTTGTCGGGGAGAGCTACACAACACTTTCTGATAACCTAGCGGTGGCTTGACAGTATTGAATCCTAGAGAGTATTATGCTTTCAGAAATGAGTGCCAGATGATATTAACCTGTGTACCAATTTCTAAATGTGAAATGCCCCAAAAAGTTGAAAAAAAAGCGAATGTTCCTTTATGAATACCCTAAATATATTCGATAACATTTTCTTTCATAGGCTATTCTCCACTTCGGCATCAAAAGTCTGTGCACGTAATTGTGAAGCCTTGTATACTGAATTAGTATTAAACGAAAGGGGAAATGTGGTCTACGATTTATATGCACCTTTCACTTTATTTCAGATGTTTGAAGCTCGTGATCTGGTCACCATACTTCGTGATCAGTATGTGGAATGCCCTAACCAACCAAAGTGCACTGTTAAACTTCCTCTCGGGCAACTTGAGGTATGATTAGCATGTTCTGTTACTTGTGGCTGTATTAATCTATTTTGTTTTCTGGAGAAATGTGGAAACTATGAGAGCCTCGTGTCTGACATAACTTGGCATCTGAGACATCTTCGTTGATAAGGTAAGAAAGCAAAATGTTGAAGACCCCAAAAGAGGACAGGAAGGTTGCAGGTCTTCAGCTAATTTTACCGCCAAAAAGGCTCTAATCTAGAAACCTAAAGTGTAGCTTGACGCACTCAACAAGCAGAGCGTTGCCATTTCAAACTACGTGCCTGACAAATTTCCATAAAAGCAAAATACATATTAAAAAATCCTTGTTTTGCAAGAAATGCGAAATCAATCCTGCTTTGTACCTATATAACATCTTGGGAAATCAGGAGGCACGACGCAATGTTTTTAATGTGACACATTTTGTGTGTTTTAGCGCTCATAAGCTCTAAATAATGTGAATATACTGAATGTTAGCCCAGTTTGAAAACTTGAGTAATGCAACCCTACAATAAAAACAATATCTTAACTTTGATACCAACAAGATCTACACTGAGGAAATTCTTTCTCAGAATTTCAATATCTCAATGAGGCCCTTAACAAATTTGAATTCATGTATTAAAATGTTATAGGACTCGTATTTGAAGTGTGTTTACAGGCTTAGAGCTTTTATGTCTGCTGTGTAGCTCTCCTCGAAAGCCTTTCTTAACATTCGCAACTCTGCAATTTAATCTCGGATTACTGCTACTTACAGCCAGATGCTGTGAAGGAAATGAATTGGTATGATTTGCAATCAGAAAGACAAGCTTTCCGAAGCATCTCGCTCTTTAATGGTAGCTAAAAAAACTACACGAGCAGTAAAGACTAGAGATGTATTAGCAGTGTTTGGGCTTTCGCATTTAAAGCCGAAATCAAATATACACACCAGAGTAGACCATATTTTGAAATCTTCGTAGTTTGAACTAAAGACTGAGTTGGCCCTGTGATTTATGGCCCATAAATGATAACCGGTGGTGTCTTAAACGGACTGAGCGAGTGTTAAGTAAGAAAGTGACATTGAGTGGCAGTGGAGAAGCGCAGCATAGACTGTTCATAAAGGAATATAGTCATCCAGGTTCACAACGTATCGGTTTGGTTGCCACTGACAAGGTGTTTCATTTGTAACTAGAGTTGCTCTCCAGTATGCTGGCGATGGCTACTTCTTTTACGTAGGGTGTTTTGCTGGGCGAGGTGGGACCATTCGCTGCTTCTTTTGACTAGCTAAATAATATTAAATTACAAACAAACAAACAAACAAACACAAATTCCTGCACTTATAGCTAAATAAAACTGGAGGAAATGTAGCCAACCTGTGGGAGGAAGTTTATCGCGAAAAACTACAGCTTTAGATAAAACAAAGTCGGCGAATGTCGGAGGTGAAGAAACATGTTCCATGCGTACGCAGAAGCTAGACATTCACACCTACGCACGGTGCTGTGGAGCCAACGTTAAGGCGCTATTGGATGCTTTCAAGAAAAGCATTGATCTTACAGTGGACTGAGAATGATATTCTTTGGTACATCATTGAATTCGTCCATTACAGAATCATTACATAGAATGCAAGGAGATATCAAGCATCAAGTGTACCAAGTGTGGCCAAGAAGTACCATCCACATTGTGGATCGAGCACAAAACTAAATGCCAGGTGACGTGCGACGAGTTCACACTTAAGGTAAGCTTTACAGTGGACATACTACAACTGTCCTCTTGCTTGCTCAATAACACGTGCAGACCATGAGATTCCGGGATATTTATTTTGAAAAGATGTTCGAAACAACTCGTATTGCAGAGAATCTATTCTAGCGTCTTCGTTTTATATAAAGCATTGTATCTGAAAGAGGAACCATCACACAGTCCGACGCAAAAATAGTTTTATGTACAATCAAGATGGGCGCTATCGTTTTCCAAAAGTGGGAAAGAAAAACAAAAGAATTGAGCAATTGGTGGTAAAATCTTATTCCGGTTTAAAGAGATATAAATCGGAGCGATAAGGGAAAGGCAAGGAGGTTCACCAAATAGGTTTGCACATTGGCGCTGGTATTGATAGGTTTCAGAGTAGCATAGTTCCTGCTTTTACGATAGTAAATTATTGCACCAAATCATTATTTCCTTTAATACCTTAAATCCTTAATGTTTTAATGCCTAAACTATTTTCTTAATTGCCTCAAAGAAATCATGCGTTCATCTGCTGCGAAAGAGTTTCGACGAGCAAGTTCACCGCCTAACTGAAGCGGGATACCCGCAATAATGCTCTCACCAGTTGCAGAAACAATGCTTCAGGTGAAGAAGCAAGGCACTAATGCCAACCGTGCGGGAGCACAGGAAGGTACAAAGAATGTGCCCGCTATTCCTTGCATACATTTTGTTTCGCATAACCTGAAGAAAGTTGTCGAAAGGGCGGAAGTAAAGACGCTTTTTATTGCCGCAGCTGACAAGATAGCAAAAATGTGCAGAGTGGTAATGAAGGAGATAAGGAATCTTTGTGTACTAAGAATCATCGCGATAAGCCTGTACAGTGCGCTGAAAACGTAGTGTAATCAATTACTTTGGATTGCGGTTCGTCTTACATAGGCCAAATGGGGAGATGCCTAAATGACAGATTGAAAGAGTATAAGTACAACACAACAAAATAGTACCAGTACATCTTGGTATTCGTTATAGGGACTGCGGCTGCGCACAATTATTGGAAAAAACTAGCCTCATGTCCAAATTAATAGAAAGGCTAACAAGGGAGATTGCTGAAGCCCTAGAAATAAAAAATCTGAGTCAATGCTGTGTCAGCAAGCCGTCCATCATGCTCTCACAGAAAGACGTCACATCCCCTTACAGGAACCGTTTTTCACACGTAGTAGGCTTGAGCATGTTATGATCCTTCATTTCTCTTATATTTTCCTATCTTCTCTTTAATCATGTTCAGCCAGTACTTCTTCTGCGCACCCAGTGAATAACCCTTCAGTAATTAGTGCGCCCCGTGTACGTGACGTTCTTGTTCGTCTGGTCCTTGTTATCTGCATGGCGCTGTTTTACTCCGGATATGAACAACTAGCTCAAAAATACGTCTTGGCTAAATTAATCAGCGTTATAATAACCTGAAAACATCAAACAAAGCGTTCAAAACGGTTCGGTGCAATTACAGTGCTGTACGATAGCACTGCTTGGTATTTTAGAGTGACAACCGATATGGTCTCACTCCCGTGATAATATTAATGGCCGCTGGTGTCAGTCTCTAAAAAATTACAAAAGCAATATTATCATCCTGCTGTGAGGATTCGAAATTATCACCAACATATGCGAATTACAAGAGTATTTACAGCCTCTCTGCCACTTTTTGTTAATAATTTTAATTAGATTGCGTTAGCTATATAATAAGGTTTATGGTTTCAGGAGTGCACATCTTGAGCACATTTGCATTGTGTGTGGATGTATTCTGTATCTCAAACTCTTCTCAAAGAGAAAAAAACTCAGCTACTCTGCTGATCCTGGAATATTGATCCTGGACTAATCGAGATGATGCTCAAATGGCTCAAGCCCGCTCAACATCTGTGTGCTGAATAGAGCTAGCATCTGCAACTTCTTCGTGTTCTATAATAACTTTCCGTCTTCAACATGTTCTGACAATGATTCAGTGTGTCAGGTACATCCACATTATTTATGTTCTACCACTCGACATCTTATCATATTTACGGGATGGCACTCACGTCGTCTCGTTTTCTTCAAGGACTTCATGAAGCTTAATAATGGGCTAGACCAAATATAAATTTGCAAAAGAAGAAGGTCACAGGATTCGACCCATAATAATCTAAAACGTCGTTTTAGTAGAGACCAGTGGCTAAGTCCAGATAGGTAAAAGGAGGAAGGAAAAACACCCCCCAAGCACTCCGTACTGATGGTTAACCAGCGAAACTGAAGCGTGCGGCCCCGGTGTTTAGCAATGGGTTAATCCCGGCGCTGTATTGAAGCGTTTCTCAATTATTGGTTACGTGTTTGTGTTTCTAGTGGAACGCAAGCGCCAATGGCGGGTGGATGCTGCCAACCACGACGCCGAGCTAACTCGAGATATCGAACGCATGCGACAACGGCGAGTCGAGGAGGCGGGGTTGCGGGCAGAGCAGCGTCAACGTGGCAATGGCGGGAACGCGTTCGTAACGACGTCACTAACGGCACTGCCAATGGCGCACGCGCTTGGGTGCGACGTAGAGAACGACGTAACTGACGGTGTAGCCAATGGAGACGTTTATCGAAACATGTGGCGAACGGTCGTTTCGCCTAGCCATATACAGCTTTCGCTGTGAAAAAAGATCACACATTCACCTTTACCGCAGGGGGCCGCAACTTCCACGAGATAATCTGTAAATAAAGGGGAAGCGCGAAGCAGCCATAATGAAACGTAGAGCACTGTGGGGCCACAACAAGTATGCGATGGTGCGTGGAATAAGGAAAGCAGTAAAATTGATGGTGCCAGCACTAACGTTCGCAAATGCCATTCTAACTTAAAATCGGATATCTTGGCGGGGTTGGAAGTTGAACAAAGATCGGTAGGCCGGTTGGCTTTGGGATCCCACTGTAAAACCGCAAATAAGGCAGTGCAGGGTGACATTGGTTGGGCCTCTTTTGAAGTCAGAGAAGTGAACAGCAGAATTAGTTTTGAAGAAAGACTAAGGAACTTGGATAAAAATAAATGGGCGGCGAAAGTGCTTAAGTATCTGTACCTGAAAAGCATGGACACAGAATGGAGGAAGAGGTCAAGAACGTTGACACCCAAGTACAAGATAATTGAAAGCGTAAATAGACAACCGGGAATCCCAACAACGAAAGTGCGAGAAACGGAGACACTGACTTGGATGCAAAGAACGGAAACAAAAAAAAATACAATGGAGGTTTACAAGAATGTGAAAAAAGAAATTAGACGGTAAAATCTGTGCGATTACACAAAAGACAGTGCCTTGCTATTTGAGGCTCGAGCCGGTTGCCTAAGGACAAAAACATACCGGAACAAATATTCGGAACTAGCTGAGGCAAGTGTATGCTGCAGCAAAAGTACGGAGACATCTCAGCACATCCTAATGGAATGCGAAGGGAATAACCGAGTGAGAACCGTAGGTAACGTGCACTTTCCAGAAGCGCTTGGATTTAAAGTTGACGGAAGCATCAACCAGTCAGCAGTCGAGATAAGCAAGAGACGGCATTGGTGGAAAAAAAAGCGGGGAATAGATTGGTACGACCGGATCTGTTAGTCATAGGTAGTGGTACAAGGTATATTTCGAAGGAAAAAATGAAAGATGAAGGAGATGTTTAAAAAATAATAAATTAAAACGTATATTGCTTACCTGATTAAATCAAGCGGGCTAGGCGACCTTTTGTCACCGCCCCATTACAAAGAGGAGGCCATTAAATCATCAGTATCGAATACAAATCAAACGCTGTTTTTTTTTACTTCTCGGAAGACGACTGCTGGTTCTCAGCTTCAACAAACACCGCACGACACAGGGTAACGCTTGCTGTGCGCCTTATACTTCGCCTGCTCTCGCATCACTGATTTGCACTACAGTCGAGGCAATAATCTTTTTTCTTTTCTGAAAAGTCGAAGCACTTGATTGTCGATAACAGCAGCCACCATAAAAAAAATTGCTTCAAGAAGCTTATGAGACAGACCATCACACTCTCGGAGAGCTTCTTCATCACAGAAACGCATCCAACGTCTCAAGACTCTTTTAGCACACTATTTCACTATGTAGCTGCATCAAATGGCGTCATTATTTCAGCTACACGCTGTTTCTCAAATACCAACTTATACACAGGGAAGAAAAATCGTGTAGCCATCGTCAATGCTAAATTTTCTTGAGGCGAGTATTTGACGTCACTTCGGCAGTGGTAGAGATGAAACTATGCTGTCTCTTAAATAGATACGCATAAATATTCTGTGCAATGTTCTTGAAAAACAATGGGCAGCTTAAGGGAAAAATCTTCCTTCTGAGCTTCGATTTCCTTCACTTGAAACAGAAATGTAGTTTTTTTTTTTCTTGAGGGAGGGAGGGGGCTGCACTGGCGCCGATTTCGATTTCGATGATATCTGTTGCACTTAAAGTTACCTGTTTATTATTTTCCGACTGTGGGGTATTAGACTTTTTTTATATTGGCTATCAATTTTTATATGCAAATTATTCAAAGTAAAAATGTAAGTGAGAAAACTAGTCGACAACTTTGCAACTCAGGTATTAAAAACGATACATTTCTGTACACTACACCAATTGAGACGTGTAAAGCGGATAAATTTGATTTACTATGCACGCCTCTGTAAAATACCATTGATTTATTAGTAGGACTTCTCCAATACATTCGTAAGCATTCTAGAACTTCACCGAAGTTCTAAACTCAACAATGAAGTTGGTCCGTTTTAGATGTTCTGACTGCCATATCTCTTCTTTTTCCGCGGAGTTATGAATACGTTCACTTTGGGCTTCAGTTTCTTAAGTGAAACATTTTTTTTATCTTCGCCCCATTTCGCCGGTACTAGGTGCTGTCTTGCACAATTGGCCGGTACCAAACATTGTGAAAACCAACACAAACATACGCGGCATGGGCTGGCACCTGATGCACTTAATCACGGACGGGAGCAAGAACAAAAGACGTAGTCGTCGTCACTCCGTCGTCGTTATTTCATCGCCTTTAATCCGTAGTGATCAATATTTTGTTCTCATGTCGTCGTCATTGTGCTGCCGCCATTGCTTTCTCATCGTCCTCGGTGCGGCGTCATCGCGCCACTCTCGTCCCGTCATCATCGTCCGTCACCATCTCTCGGCGTCGTCATTCATCGCCATCATTCTGTCAAAACCACGATGTTGTAACAATTCCGTCGTCGTATACCGCCGTCGTTATTCCGTCGTCATCGTGCTGACATCGTCATAATCCTCTTGTTCTCATGCCATCGCCTTCGTTATTTCGTCATGCATGCTGTGCGCATGCTTAAGCGCCACAAGTTTATGTCTACCGACGCGTTTCCCGGTGAAAATGTGTCCAACGTGGTCTTGTGCTCCATACTTCCAAATGGGCGCTAAACAACAAAAGCGTTCATCGCGAACACCAATGCAAGCTTCGCTTGAATCTGTTCCCACAGAGAATATGACCCACACATCTTGCAAGGCGATAGCTCTCTTTAACGACTTCACGACTTTAGATGGATGTCGCCCAATATCGCACATTGAAAACTAGAAAGGGTAGCACTAGCGACGAGGAGACGTGTAAAGAGCAACGAGAAAAACAGGTGTTGTTGAGCCCTGAATCGGCCGGGTGCATTCTTTGGTTGTTTACATCGAGGCAGGCTCTTTCATCAGCGTCGCCCAGACGGCGACAGTGCCCGACACCGGCTGGGACGTGATGACAAAGAAGCTCGCGAAGCTACCACAACCACCACCCTTCGTGGAAGTGGGGACCAGCACGAAGGTCCCTTTCCCGACCCTGGCAAAATGACCGTCACGAAGAGCAAGAAACCAAGTAGACGACTTTCTTGAAAGGAGTGTGAATCCCTTGTTTCCAATTGCCTCTTCCTTGCTTCTGAGGGTGCAACATCAGAGGCGGAGCTCTGTGAACAATACGACCCCTCTGATTGGCCGCACCAAGGTCATCAGTTTCCCTAGAAGGATCGACTAGGGAAGACAACTGGTTTATAAGCGGACACCTTGGATGCAGTGGGGGTGTCCTGACGTGTTCTGATGTGTGCTGAGACATCTAGTGAGCTGAGACTTTCAAAGTGCTTCCCCATGGAGTGAGCTTCCATATTTGGAGCCACTGTAAGTATGTATAATAAACCTTTTTTTTCACTCTGTATTTACTCCCGGACGTACTCATCCCTTTTTCTGAAGAATCACCGGCCTAAACGCTACCCCGAGTCCCAACAGTGTGGAGACACGGGGGAGCAAAGGTTTCGGAGGGCGCATGTCCACTACGAGTGCCCAATCTGCAACAAACACCACAGCAATTTAGTGTTATCGCGTGATTCTGTCAACTGTGGTGCTGAGTGTCGTGGTAGCATTTGGCACTGTGGCTTCCATTGAGTTTGCCACTTCCTCGGTCTGCTGGTGTGCTTATAAGGTTTCGTGATGCACGGATGGCACGACGATATGGATCAGGTTACACAACAAAGCCATCACTCTCTGACAATTATCCTGCATGGTTACTGCCGCAATTTCTCAAGCTTTTTTTAACCCACCTATTTTTCATTCTTATTGTGAAATATTGCCACTCTCAATCAACATTCTTATTCCAAAATTCAGTTGAACGACATTTTTTTAATGCAAGTTATTTTTAACTGGTTCAGTGGTTATTTATTCAGAACATTTATGCGTTGTACGTGGACTCGAAAAGGGAGATCCGAGTTGGCACTGAACCGAAATACCTCCTAAATATAGAGTAAATGTTGTGAAAGAAAGAGCGAAAACATAGACTTCAACCAATTGACTGCCTTCATTCATTTAATCATTCATTCAATCATTCATTCATTCATTCATTCTTTATTTACAACATACTTTACAAAATGCAAAAGCATTACTGGACACATAGCCATCGGCTAGTCCCGGAGAGAGAGAGATACGAAAACGGTTGTTTTTGTACTGTATTAATTTTCTCGTTCTTAGACAACTAAGTTTACTGTTGTAACAACGCTGTTTTAGTTTATCAATTTATTTTGTTTGCAACCTTTGACCGGAGGTACCCTTAAATCCCAATGCTCTCGGACCTCCTTCTGCATATTTATTAGTATGTTGTTTGCTGCTTTGAACAAAAAAATGCGGTTATTCACGTACACTAGACAAGGCACAATGGCTCCACAGTCGGCCATACAAGTCTGTTATCTTTGCGTCGCAAGCACTTGTGTTGCTTTTTCTGTTGACGAATGGTATATCCAGTCTTGGAGAAACATATCTTCTACTGAAGGGCATGAAGCAGTAAAGAACAAAAGATAGGCCGGTCGTCCAGTCTGCTTAACAAGGTGTGTAGCTAAGTAACATTTAATTTTTCTACAGCATGACCTTCCTGGGACGCCAGATGTGAACAGCTATATTTTTAAGGATAACATGGCACATTACCCAGGAATGTGAGCAAGGCGAAACAACTTGAACGCTAGCTTGCAACATAACACCCACTAAGAAGTCTCGCATGTGTATATTAAAATTTCTTGCCCTAAGAGATTTCTTGGTTGCAAAAAAGATGTGTGAAAGAACACAATGTACGCATGCGTGACTTTCTGACAAAGGGAAGGCTTTTCACAGTGCGTGTTTAGTCACAAGTTAGCGCTCTTTGTTCTCTGTCCAGTGTATTGAGCTGTCTTCCTTGAAAAGGCAACATCAACTGGCCTTCAATTCTGCACTTCCGAAACTGTATCCTTCAGCAAAAAGCCTGCCTAGAAAATTTTCCATGGTCTGTAACAGCGTCATTAGCAGAAAAAAAAAACAGCCTTGCCTTTATCTGTTTTTCTTGCAGCCGAAGGAGACCACGCGAGTGAATTTGTTTTTAAATGAATCTGAGGCAGCGAACTTTGGTTTCAGGCATCCGACAACCGCGGCGCTAAGCGAAAACCTCCACCGGCATCGTCAGCGAGCCCACCATTCTCCTCCTCAAGAAAAAACAAATCAACTAAAAGTACAACAGCTGCCGCAAGCCTCCCCTATCCTAGCAGTCAACGTGCAGATGCTACAACAGGCGAACTTAATCAACAGTTCCCGCAAATCGGGCATGCAAGCACTTCTACCCAACCGTCAGTTAAGGTAAATCTTTTCTATTTTTTTTGTCTCTGTATTACTTTCTATCACTCATTAACATTCTGCAGTATGACATGTAACAGGAAGAATCTCCATAAAGTCCTGAAAAATACATTTAGAAGTCATGCAGGAATACTGGACACAACGCTCTTCAGGCTTTATCAACACATTCTGAACGTGGGATACGCATCCGTCTGCGGAATTGACATTAACTTGGCAGCTCTACTGTTCTGGTATACTGCATTTTCACCACAGCCAAGACGCTGTTACGGTGGAAGGAGGCTTGGTAAGGCCGGAAAGTTGGGAAAATGAAATACCTCTCGCGATGCCACCCTGAAGTTTTCGCACCATCCTCCCGTGACGTCATGAATCTTGACATCACCTACGTGAGTGCAGCTGAAAGGTTATTGGTAAAAACTGTATTTCAATATGGACGGAACCGAAGGCTCAACTTGGCAAGTTTCGGGAACTCTTCCTGCTCCTGAACGGCTCAAATTAGGGAAAGCTTCTTGAGAACCCTGACGGTCACACTGATGAACAGGTTCTAAAATTGATGGCGCAAAATTTAAATAGGGCACGTTTCATCCAAATTCTGTCCACTAATTATCAATATCCTACCGCCTAAAGAACTTATCTTCTGAATAAAGAGACCTAATGTTTCTATTAAGTTTCGTTTTAAGATATGCACTCGGCATGATTGCTCAGTGCGTGTGTGCGTTAGTAAGTGCCTTTGTGCCAGTTTTAACGGGATAGCGTTAAGGGCCCCGTGTCGCAGAAAATCTGGCGTCGGCGTCGCCTTTAGCGCCCGCGGCCGAGAAAATCCCCAACCACGCAGGACCTCCAAATATACTTACGCATGCCACACCAGTCTATCATTAATGTTGCTCATACCTTGTCTTGCATTCTTGGCAAAGCTATTCCTCGGAATTTTGAGAATGACAATCCACAAACAAATGTCATGAAACAAAACAGCCACAGCGCATGCCTTTTATGTTAAATCTTCTGACTGAAATATTAAAAGTACGAAACAAAAATGGAAACCTGAAAAATTGTGCAATTTTTCTTCGCGCAGCTGTGCGATATCTCCGGGATCGCCCCAGGCAAGAGGCCGTGTTTCTACCAGAACGCTTGCCTTCGTGCATGGCGTTAGCCGCCAGTTTTTCTCGGTAACCATAACGGTTGCTTAAGCTGCAGTTGTGTGGAAGCGTGAGAAGCAGTCAGGGATCTATGCTATCGGGTTCCAATCTTAAAAGCGAAGCTTAAGCGTCCTCCCAAATTTTTTTAAGGACGCTAGTCTTTCTTGGGCTACCTGAACGCGAAAAACTGTCAATCGATTCAACCGTCCGGCCAAAACCGACCAAGCTATTAGCACTGGTGGCATGGGTCATACACGTTAACATTATACAGCACCAATGAAACCACGGGCCTACTTGAGGCAAAATATATGCACATAACCGTGATCCGCAGCGTTCATTTAATTAAGAATACACATTGGACTGGTTTTTACGCTAGCAAATGAAAATTTGATGCGTTATAAATGGTGTTAAAAAGACGCTATGAGTTAAAAACAAGCCGACTGAAGCCGCGGCTTTGTAGCCGGCTTTAAGCCAACAAAAGGTCTCAATAGATGGCGCGAAAGCAGGGCGAACGCGGGAAATTTGAATTGAATTCAGCAGAACCTCCATTGCATCCATCATGGGAGGCGTGAGAGGGGAGAAGAACGTGAGGGGTGGAAGGGTGGAGAAGAGAGGGTGTTACGTAACAGGGGCGGCAGAAGGCTATCGTCTTTCGACGTCATTTGCAGCGAAGCAAGCAGATATGTGGCCAATTTTTTTTCTTTTTTTTTACGCGGGCTTGCGACCATGCTGTAGAAATTTTGTGCGTGTGCATCCACACATGCACTTTCGCAGAACCTGTATTGTCCTATGGATCCCGGCAATGGCGGCCGCATTTCGAAGGGGACGAAATGCGAAAACACCCGTGTACTTAGATTAGGTGCACATTAAAGAACCCCAGGTGGCCCAAATTTCCGAAGTCCCCCACTACGGCATGCCCCATAATCAGATCACTGGTTTTGGCACGTAAAACCCATAATCTAACTATTTTATTTTATTGTCCTACGGAGTCACTTCTACTAGCACTGCGTGAACGTTTATGCACCTTGTGTGAAGTTGCGCGAGTAGTGCACATTCCGTACGTAATAGAAAATGCGGTCATGTGGTCCGAAAATAAATGATTTAAATATATTACAAATAAGTATACTCGGATCATGGTCATGCAGGGAGGAAGCGCATTTAAAGCGCATTAGTTTTAGTTCATATGCACAGTGTTGCTGCAACGTTGACATGTTGCAATCTATGGGAAGCGAACCTTTGTAAAATGTGTTTTACAAAGGGTCTGCCAATAAATCATCATCATTATCATCCATCTTCTTCTCTCTTCTTCTCTCGGGGGTTTTTCGTGCCAAAACCAGTTGTGATTATGAGGCACGCCGTAGTGGAGGGCTCCGGAATAATTTTGATCATTATCATCCACAACAACCCGTATTTCTTAATATGAAAGGCCTCCAGCAAATCTCTTGCAAACATGTGACCACTCCTACCGAGCATGGTGATCTTACGACGCAATGCCTCGGCGTTGAAGAAGGAACAAAGGTAATGCTCGCAAGCGGTAATTGAAGCTTCTTGTTAAAGGCCTTCAACGTGCAGTGGGCATAAAATAAGATCGTGATCGGTACCAGAGGCATTTAGCTTCGTTTCAATGAAATTTCTTTACACAAACTCAGACTTTGTTCTCTGTGCTTACAGCCGAAATTCCCAACATCAGCCGAGCCTGAGAAGACCACGTGTAAGCACTGTGAGAGGAAGGTGAAAGAGTCGAACATGCCACGTCATCTGGAAGTATGCTACAAAATTCCAGTTCCCTGCCCATACTGCGAGAAAGCAATCAGCAGAAGTGATTTGAAGGTGAGCGTAAACACTGCATTTTGTTTCTTAAGGGTTCAAATTAAATAAAGATTCGATATCAATGCAGTCACAAGTGTCTCAATTGTATTTGCTGGAAAGTGCATATAAGTTGTGCGCGCACAAATCCAACATTTATGATTTACACTTTCATCGCACAATTGCACAATTCAGATGCTTATAAAGGGAACCGGTACTGCGTGCTTTATGTAACTTACATATGCCACAACTATCATTCAAAGTTTCTTGCTCTAGCGTTTCTTCATACTGCGTATTTATTTCATGTTTATCAAGTTTACCTACAGGCAACACATTTAATAAATGACGCAAACGCGCGTTCATTTATTAACCCTATCTCACACTGGACTAGCGAGCGATACCTATCAGAATTACATATTTCATATCTTATCTAGCTCAGAAAAATACCGATGGTATCAGTTATTTTGAGAAAGTGAGGCATTGGCCATTATAAACGATGGTGATTTAAATTAGGTATAGGCTATCCTGCAGTTTACACAACCGCAAAACACAGGCACGCACACACACACACACACACACACACACACACACACACACACACACACACGCACATATATATATTATACAGGGTGTTCCAACTACCATGCAGCAAGATTTAAAAATATACAAATGCCACGCAACTAGACAGAACCAAGGTTGTATGCTCTTTGCCTTCGCTTGGTGATACTCGGAGTACTTTTTGCATTCCACCTAATTAACTATTTAGTCATAAGTAGTCGTAGCTATTTAGTCGTAATCAACTTCTCAAATATTTTAATTAGATGAAAAGTGCCAATGAGAAAATTGTGGAGCAACAAGAAAAACTACCGATGTAGCTTTCTGTTGTCCAATATGTGCTACATAAAAGTGTTTTTCTGAGCGTGAAAGAAGCCCGCGAATACACGCAAAGTGCCTCGAGTGGCCAGTAGCCCTGCAATATTGCGTATATTCGGGGTTTTCTTTGACGTTCGTAAAAACACTTTTATGCAGCACGTATTGAGCACCAGAAAGCTGTATCGGTAGTTAGAATAGCGCGGGGGTGTGTCTCCCTGCTTGTCTGTCGTGTTTTTTTTTTTTTTTGCACTGTTCCCCTGTCGAGTTTTTACCGATTAGCCAAAGCCTCTACGGTGATGACCATTAAGCTTTATTTCAAATAACGTTTAGTGTATTTGTCCTGCAAACACTCTCCGTGGCTACAAATTAGGGTGAGTTAACTGTTCTCATATTTATTAATGTGTATTGGTATTTGGATCGTTATCGGGATATATATATATATATATATATATATATATATATATATATATATATATATATTCTTAACCAACCCACTGCGGTAGCTTAACTGTGGCGTTTCTCTGCAGAGGTCGATGTCGTAGGCAAGGCCACCGCTCCCCCCCCCCTCCCTGGGTCCCTTCCCTATATGAGATATTAGGAACACGCCGACGTACTTGTATTTTGGTGCACGTTAAAGAATGCCAGGTGCTCAGAAGTATTCTGAGGCCCCCATCACGGCGTGCTTCCTAAACGGATTGTGGCTGTGGTGCCAAAGTCCCACAAAATTATTTCCTAGCCCAGTAAATTCGTATGTAAATTGTGGTTCATTACTGTGTGAGCAATATAATTGCGCACCGGATATTCTGCATCCATTGAAAAAGACATTATTTTACAAAGGCAACTTTTGACAAAGACATTACTTTGTTATGCCCAGCATTTTACAAGCATTTGCCGGAAATATTTTTCTGGATCGCACGACTGCTGACGATAAGGCGTGATTGAAACGTTCCAAACCAGTGCGCATTAGATATGTCGAACAATTCATCTAAGTAATACTATAGCTTGGTTAAGCAATCGCAAATTCTCAGTATTCTCAGTATATATTACAACATATAGAAAAAGTTGCAAAGTTATTGAAAAACATCATAGCTATTCCGGCAACTTCACTCCCAAATCGGCAAACTATTATTTTATTCTTCAATCGTTAACATGTTCTTTAATATGTGCTCAAGTTTCAAATGTTGAGCCCTCGCTAGCCTGTGTCTGAGAATATTCTGCAATATACATCGCACTTTTTTTTTCACAATTGACAGTTGCATCATTTCCTACATTTGCAGGCGCATGTTGAACAATGCGAGCGTGAATTCGAAGCCAGAAAGGTAAGACACCTGAATTTTTCTTATCTTTTTCTTCCGTGGGCCTATAGGCATTTGGGTAGCTCATTTTTTTATCATAAACAGTCAAATGGCGATTTAACAAAATGCGATGTGCGAAGTTCTCATTTCAAAAGAAGTGTTTTCGCGATTCTCCGAAAAGAGTACATGTAGCCATATTTTCGAAAACCTCAAAGCAACGAAGTGAACTGAACTCGTTGCCTGACTTAATAAAACTTAGGGACGTAAATACGTATACCGTAAAGAAACAGGTAACAGGAAACTTAAGTGCTCAAAATGCCTCCAAATTTATTCACGTTTTCCTATTGCATGACAGCTTCAGCCAGGTCATTTGTCCATTAAGAAACAGCCCGTTTCGGTGTGAACATTGAATAGCTTCGCGTCGACTTTACCAGATTGCACTCTCTTCTCTCTCTCGCAGACTTGTTGAAAAGGGCTCGCCGTCTACGATAAATGCATACACAAACCGGCTAAATTTGTATTTTTTTAATTCTTTTCATTACATACACGTTATTTGTATGATTGTTGCAAGTGTTCTCAACTTACCGAACTTCTAGACTTTGCGAAATAATTCTCCGGTGTAATTTGTCTCGTTCAACATAGGCTGAACCGTAATTAGGATCTAGAACGTCAAATATAAATCGAAACTTAACGTCGTGTTTACCTATTAACGTCAAAGCAAGAACCAGAATTTAGGACCTCATTTTGCGTTAAAATTTGGTGTCGCTATGATTTAACCGCCTGATAATATAATAGTTACATGCTGCACCGTTTGGAAGCGAGAAAGAACGGTTGAAAAGGCTTAATAGAAAAACACAGCTGATAGGTGCTAATTCATAGGTTATGTCCAATCAGAGGTCTCTCCTGTCGGTTCATAACCTAAACTGAAGGCAGTCGATTCACTTGGATTCAACTATGTGTGTTCGCAATTTTTATAGAACATAGTGTTCGTATAATTAACAGCCTGCGTTTGTCACACTTCTATTATTCTTTGTACAGCTCTAGTGAGTGAACGGCGCTCACATGCATAACGTAGCCTGCCCTCTAATATAAAACATCTTGCTGCTTTTGGAAAGAGCTGTTATTCCGCCATTGAGTAAAAGCTCATGAACCAGCCCTCGTGGGTGTATCATATATGGCTGAATCTTATACGCCAATCACTAATATGTGTGTGATAAATTATATCGCAGTAAAAGAAAAATGTTGTCCTCGTCTGGGGAGAGAACCTGGGACTAGGGCCTTTCACTGACGGTCGCACTTCCATCCGAGCTATTTAGGGCGCTAGGAGATCGCAGAGCCAGATCGAAGTAATCTACAACACGCTCGAAGCGAAACGACGTTGAACAAAGCAAATCAGTCATGCCGAGATCCGCAAGGTTGATCAGTATCATGCCAGTAAAGTATTGTCATCCACCCATGAGTTGCAGGAAGCCACACACAAAAAAAAACACATAGTTTTTCTCTTTAGGAGGAGGAGGAGAGAAAGAGAAGGCAGGGATGCAGGCAGGGATGCTTTAGCTTACATCTGTACTCGGGTACCTGACATTTCCGATGACGATGACGTTTCACAGGCATTTCCCTGTGAAACAGGGTGGCGACAAATAGTCAGCTAAGCCGCCTGAGCTAACAGGTTCTGCATCTATTGTACTCTAGCATTTTTCCTGGCTGTACTTTATATTCTTTCTCTTCATTAAATCATATATATCTACATTGTAATGCAACTTATGCCTGCAACGACCTTGGCATCATCGATCTCTTCATGATATTTTTTCGCACATTAATACTCCCGTAAAGTTAATATTCCATTAATGCTCCCGTAAGCGTTGATTTCCAGCACTTCTGGAAACTTGCTTTACACATCACATCAGCATATCATCATTACATATCTTAACAGCACATCATGGTGTGCGTTATAGTGTATGACTCCAGCAGCTTAAGTAAACTTTAAGGAGGAACAATGAATATGTTGAAGCGTATATATGCATAAATGTTTGTAATCCGTATCGTCATTATGTTCCCCTCTAAAATGAAATGGCCACTTCAAGCATATTTGCTTTCACTGGCACGGTGTTACACAGCTATATACTTTACAATAAGTGGGCGATGTTTGCTGTTCCATGAGTGATATCTTGATTGCGTTCAGCTATCACTGGTACGTGGCTAAGCTCTTGTAATCATAGTATGTGTAATTTTTTATTAATTCCAGACAAGCGATGCTACAGCTGCAAGTTCTGAAAAATTAAACAAGGTAAGAAAACATAACGTTTTATTCTTTATTATTAGTGTGCTGCTCTAGTGCTCTAAATCATAATGGTCTATGAAGCGAACACATGCAAAACACACTCTTTTTACGCTGGCTGAAAAATGAACCCTGCAACAAAATTATCCGCGGTAGGTGTAGTTTCCAATCTCAGTTAACCAAATCATGTTGCGTGTGCGAAGTACCTTGACCGCGTTATCTTGTTCTGTTGTGGCGGTGTTTAAAACAGACTTGGGTGCTGCCTGGTACTAAAATGAAATTTGTCTGCTTTAACTTAGCTGAACCTTTCTAAACAAAGAGGAGCCAAAACTGGGCTGCTAGCCCCGTTTAGAGCCCGTTTTTTCTTTCTTTCTTTCTTTCTGGTCAAGTTATCACTGAACAAATTACTAGCCTTCCTTCAAAGCGACCACTGCTACGCTTGACGAAAGAGCGTTCCATTTTTATTTTTCCTCAAGCAAGTTTTGGTGTTAGATTTCACGGGTAAATTTGATGCTGCCTCGACCTAGGAAAACTTTTTGCCAGAATTGCTTAACTTAGTACTGCTATGAGCAAGCTTAGTCTTCCCGAAATCAAAAGTTCTGCTAAGTGTGGCTGAAAGACCACGATCGCGTGGAAAACTCTGGCAACATACTATCGACTAAAAACATTTACGGACCAGAGGATCTGACAAAAAGCTGAATATCTCCGCAGCCTCAAAACGCAGCGTGGTATTCCCATTTCCGGCCTCTACTGGCATATGCCAACAACATTGATATGTACGGTTTTACTCGCTGCTTTTAAATGCTGCTCGGATATTTAGTGTTTTCTGAGATCCCGTGGTCCGTAAACTCTTTTGGTCGATAGTACGCTCAACGCATCTTACAAAGTACAAGGGCCATCTGGTCACTTTCGGGGAATGTTTTCAGCTCAGGTACCAAACGTCATGCTACGATAATGCATGGCGTGAGAGCAAAGCTGAATCTTGAGCCGACGCAGCATATTGGTTTAACAAACAGGAGCAGCATGCCATGCTGCATTATCAATCAACCAAATCAATTTTATTTTTATATTTACACATGCTGGAGAGTCATTTTCGAATATAAGCTACATAAGCAGCTTGACGTCTATCGAAGACCTTAATAGGTAAGAGCAATCCATTCATGTGTGCACAATTACAACAACGCATAATAATGACTAAGTGCATGTGAACGCTGGAATAGCTGGAAATCTGAATGCAGTCCTAAAAAATGAATAAGATATTTTAGCATTGTTCTGTGTCAGCGAAAATCTAACAACATAAAAGGAAGCTATTATTAATTTTAACACCGATCACGACGCCGAATAGAACTAGATTCAATGGATAATTTAGCTCAACAAAAGACTGGAAAGGAACGTCGTTGAAAAATGCAGTGAAATTCGCTGCTGAGCCTGCATTTATGATGTTATACAACAGACAACATGAATATATAAATCTGGCATGCCGAGCACATTGCCATATTTCTTAATATAGCTGGAAGCGTGTAGCAAACATGTTCAAATGCCCACTGTGATTCGCATTATTAAGGTGCATTTCGAGTGCTCGTGAAAATACGACGTTATCACCTGTCGCATTCCCCGCAAGTTTAGAGCAGTGATGCACTTATAACTAATAAATAATCAGCGTCAAAGCGACATCAAATATGTACTCTGTGTTATCAAACGAGTAGGAGCTTTTCTTTTTTTAGAAACTTCTTACACCACATTTACAATACGAGTGCCTCAAGGTAAATAATGGCATCCAAATCTTGTGGAAAATTGAAGATTGTGATTTCCAGAGGTAACCCCTTTATGCCATCCCAACCCTGAACTGTGCGCTGTGCTGCTGGCACATTTCTTTATCATTGCCGCTTTTGTTTTCGGCTTTGTTAGTTGTACTGCTCTACGTGACCGCTAGCTGTCATTCGCATGTAAAATTCTGCGGTAGGCCGCACAAAAGCAGCGCCTTGGATGACGCTGCAGAACGTAAGTAATTGCAGAAGATGTGGGTAACTGCAAAGGAAATGTTCATTTCGCTTTTTAATCAAAAGAAGCGGAGTCTCTTAGTGCTTCCTTAAAGGGCAACTCCAGCAAATTTTTTAATTTTTTTTACTGTGTCGAGGTAATGAAATTTTTAGGTTCCCGAGACGGCCCTGTCACGCGTCTGATAGAATCGTTCTGCAAATTCAAAAATAATTTTAAATAAGCAAAAAAGCAAAAGAACGAAAACAAAAACTGACAGAGCAGACCAGCGAACCTCTTCGTGTGACGTCATGACCGCCACAACAGCGGCGAAGGCGCGCAAGGTATGCCGGTCTCGCCCACGCGAAGAACGGCACCGGCTAAGAGCAGAAGCACAGCTCATTTATGACCGCGCCGGACCTTCGGGTGGCAATGTCAGCTGCACCAGCTCTTCGAATGTGTCAAACAGTGACAGCTACGATTCCGACGAATTCAGTAGCCAGAAATCACCGTTCCCATTCGAACCACCACCTCGACAGCCAGCGCCCGTGCATAACATGTCGCGCTGCAATACGAAGAACAAGGGTAGTCCTAACTACTGTTTTTTTTTATTTATTCATTTCAAAATAACTTACAGGCCCCATGAGGAGCATTGAGTAAGGGGGGGGGGGGGCATCACTGCAAGACAGTTGTGCACGTGATTATCGAGACACGAGAACTGCAACAATGACTAGAAGTCATCGCTACAACACAGGTTTACAAATGAAGAAAGATGCGGTAGCCTATAAAACATTGGCTAAATTTTGCCACGCACATTGCTCGCGCACACATCTAACATCTTGTAAGAAAATGTGTAGTTTAAAGGCATAAAAATAGAATACAAACCATACGCAGATGAACACAAATAACCGTTCGGGGTATAGCGTACAACGTACTGACCGCTATTTTATGTGTTTTACCCTTTCCCAAAGAAGCGTTTCGCATACCAACTATAAGATGTTGTGGCGCACTGCCTTTCGCATTTGTATCCCGAAAGAACGCCGCTGAGAGTCCAAAGCACCGACCGGTGCATTTGTTAGCATCGGCAGCTACAGTGATGGCTCGATCGTCGCTCGCTTGAAATATAATGCTAGCTGCAGCATCAGTGACCTCCCATAATTTGGGAACATAGCAAAATACACAGATTTTGTGCATTCAAACACCGTTGCATGCTGCGCAGAACAAGGCGCCAAATCTGATTCATCACTCCTAGAGAACAGTATTGAGAGTAGCTCTGTAGAGGTTAGTGCTGAACCAACAGCGCAGTCAGCATGTAGATTGCCTGCTACTAAGGCAGCCGATGCAGATTTATGCGGTGCTACACACCACAGGTTTACGTATGCAAGCAGTTGACGTACGCAACCTGATTCCTGGGGCGTGGTGACTTGAGGGATATCAGGGCCACACAGGAGTCTCTATACATGACCCAGCATCTCACTAGCTGCTTTAAAATTTAGCTGAAGGCTGCTCGCAGTGCAGCCAGCTACGTGGCAATAAGAGGTCCTGCGACTGAGCTTCGCTGAAATAGCGACACCTGTTGACGGAATACACTTAGCTATGGCAGATGGATCAATTGTCACAGAGTGGTCAGTGTAGTTGAGAAGGCGTAGTTCACAGCAGCATGCGATATGTGGTAGCGCAAAACACTTTAATGCTGGCTTGGGGGTTCTGTGCATTTCATGCATGGCACATTATAACTGTGTCCTCCGCAAAGATACAATCCTCCGCTGTAATGCCACCGGCTAAATGTACACACAATTACACATGTCGCAGTGCTTATTTTTGAAAGAATTTATACCCTCCTACGTCAGAAGCATAAAGCGCTATATAAGTCACAAAAGCTCATCTCGGAAACCCATTTGACCTATATTTATAATAACCGTATACCTATATAATTTCTTTTAAACAAACGGTTGTTTATATAGAATCCCGTATCATAATATTGCTTTTATGTATATGGCGCATACACGCAGCATATGATATTTAAAAAATTAAGTGATGGGGTTTTACGTGCCAAAACCACGATCTGATTATGAGGCACGTCGTAGTGGGGGACTCCAGAAATTTGGACTCCCTGGGGTTCTTTAACGTGCACCTAAAACTAAGTACACGGGTGTTTTCGCATTTCGCCCCCATCGAAATGCGGCCGCCGTGACCGGGATTCGATCCCGCGACCAGCATATGATATTAATGGCGGAGCTGTTTAAGGTCGAGGTTGATCCCCACGGAGCGATGGTGTTCGCAGTTTCAAGCCAAGTGGACAGAGTGTGAAATGACGAGAGGAGGTGCAGAGAGAGAAAGAAAGAGAGACAGACAGACAGAGAGCGAGAGAAATAAATTAATAAAAGAAAATAAACTTTCTTGGCGAGGCGGGATTCGAACCCAGGTATATTCGTACCGAAGGCGAGCGTCATAGCCACTAGGCTATAGACTTATTTTTTCATTAATACATGGAAAATAAATCTGAAGATATATTACAGTGCGAACATAGCTACACACTTTTAACTCGGGCAAACACACACACATGCGTCCAACAAGTGCATGCAGTCAGGCGGAGGTTCCTGCGTACAGACTTCTTACATAAGCTGCCCTTTCATGAAAGAGTGATCTTGTATAGATCGCGGGCTTTCGGCATGGCAATAACACATTCTAGCTCTCCGTAGGCTGTATAAACCCAGTACTATGAACATGACATGGGCAGGACCGCCAGTAATCTTAAACGGTAGGGACCTAATTGCGTATGGAATGATGTCAATGTCCTTTTTAACCGTCCGTTAGAGAATGTCCCAGAAAAATATAGCATTCGTACAGTCTATAAAACAGTGATCTATGCTTTCAGCCATATAGTGGCGGTTTCAGCACGTGGACAGACCATGACTTCGCGGACCACGGCACGAAGCAGCCCCTCGCGTTCAACCAGGCTTTAACACGAAGTGTTTCGAATGCAAATTAAAGAAAAATGTTTAAACTCCAGGAGGCATACACATTTTACGGACCCGCCTAAGTAAATCCAGATAAGGCCGATTTAAATAAGCTGCACGATACGAAGGATAAGCGAAAATCGAGTTCACCAGTGCAGCAGAAATTGCTTTTCGACTCGCAGTGAAATTGTACTCTAGGCTAAATCCAACTTTCAAGAAAAGGAATGAATCAACGACCTCCTTGAGAAAGCCCCAAGGAGCCTGTGGGACAACTTTGGCATGGGATGACACTACTATATTAGGAAGATGATGAGCTAATCGGAGCTGTAGCGTTTCACGCAAAAACGGATGGTCACTGTCTCGAAAGAAAAATAGGCGCGAAACAATTTGCCTGACGAAGGCTGCTTGCAGAACACGCGTTTATGGTAACCATATCATTGCGTTGTACCGACGATTGTAACACAACCTACCATGGGCGAGAGAAAGAGAAAGTGAGAGCGAGAGAGAGACAGACACAGAGAGAGAAAAAGAGAGAAAGATCGAGAGATAGACAGAGATTGAAAGAGAGTGAAAGAAATATACAGAAACACAGATATATATATAGAGAGAGGGAGAGAGTCGGGATTTGAATTCGGGTACTCACGGTCCGAAGGCGAGCGTCATACCCACTACGCTATACACCGACGCTTGCAGAGCTCAGCTGTTTCATCAGATTTCACAAGTGTGGAAGTGGCTTAGTCCACAGGCACAGGAGTGCCTGTGGACTTCTATTCCTAAATAACGTATTAGTGTTGCTCTTTAGCAACAAACACTACATTTTCCATAGCATTCCTTGACATTCTCCTGACGAAATATAAATTTGTACATTAGCAGCGAGTCAGGTTGAAGACAATCTAAAGAGGTCAAATAAAAGAGGCCAGAACAAGTTTCTTCTGAAATATTAATGAAAACATCATAAATATATTTACTCGGCATATTCTATAAGAGCCAGCGACGCCTTCTAAATTTTCTCCGAAATTTTCAAAGCTTAATTGCGAAGCATCTGGCGCTGAATATCATTTACTCTAGAATTGTGACAAGCACTTTGTTTTCATATTTCAAGCGTATTTCGTATATGCAAGCAATCCCGAATGACAAAAATGATTTTTTTGTTATTGGGCACAATATTGTGGGGCTCAGGGACTTTTTGGCATTCTTTTTTGGCATGCTTTTTGGCATTCCGATGGTTCCCAGTATAGTGTTTTGCTGCTCAACAGACTGCTGAACGACACTGCTGGCCAACAATGTTTTTTTTTTCTTAGGGAAAGCTAAGCCTCGATGTAACCACCGTTAACACTGTCGTGAATGCTTCGGCAGTATATTTCTCACATTGCCTGTAAAATTTGAAAACTCCATTGTTTCAGAGTGAGACTTGTCAACAGAAACAGCAAAATGGAGTGCACCAGCCGATTTCGAAACCGAGCCGAAGCTACGCCGACGCTCTGATACATGGAAAGGGCCCCAAAAGTAGCACCGCTGCCGATTTGAAGAGGTACAGATAATAAAATTATCCCAGGAAGCACTATGAATATGTGCGCAAAAGGACAAAGTTGGGTTGGAAATGAGCTGACATTCTTCCATTCCGGTTTCTTGGTACAGAGGCGCCGCATCACCACGTCAGGAGAGCGAATCATTTACCCTGCATCGAAAGCAACCCAATTCTACTAGAAACACACCGATCTTGAAGACAAATGGAAGCAAACAAATCAGCCCTAAGTCTTCTATCCATGGATTGAATGGAAGAGCGTCGTCTCGGCATCGTAATAACTCCAGAGAAGGAACCTCGGTTGCGCAGGAGTCCCGACATGAAGAACGCCCACGCTACATGACACGTAGTCAAACGAAGAAGTTAAGAGATGAAGAGAAAGCACACGTTCGATGAACAATAATCAGCGCTGAATACGAAGCATGCTTTTCAGCAGCACTTTCACGTGGCAAAATAAAAATACATGACTGCAATCATCCCTAAGCCGGGTAAGCCACCGCACATCGACAATTTGAGGCCCATCTCTCTTACTTCCTGCATCGCCAAGGTCGCGGAACACGCGATCCACAACAGAATTGTTGCACATATTGAGGACAGGGAACTCTTTAGGCACAACCTAGTTGGGTTCAGACAGTCCCTATCAACACAGGACGCTATGCTTCTTCTCAAGAGGGCTATTTTTGATAATAAGACCCGTGATGTAAGGGGAATCCTCGCGCTGGACCTCGCCAAAGCTTTCGACAGGGTCAAACACAGGCACATACTGCGAGAAACTTCTGCCCTTAACCTGGGAAGGAACTTTCACGACTTCACCAAATCCTTTCTGGCAAACCGCAAGGCGCACATCAGGCTAGGAACGGTTTCGGGAGGTCCATACGAGCTGGGAAACCGTGGCACCCCGCAGGGCTCGGTCCTCTCCTCGCTACTGTTCAACATAGCCATGCACAGGCTTTCCGCTCGCCTCGCCGAGATTCAGAACGTGGGACACGTCATTTACGCGGATGACATATCGATCTGGGTGCTGGGAGGATCAATGGCCACAATTGAACACTCATTACACAACGCGCTAGAAACCATCGAAGGATTCCTCTCCGACACGGGGCTCGATCTCTCCCCGTCCAAATCGGAACTCTTGCTGTACAGACAATCTAGGCAGGGAGTCAGAAACCTCGAGCCTCTGTAAAGTCTTCCGATAGTTATCAAAGCCAAAAACGGACAGCCAATACCGAGGGTAGACTCGGTCAAAATTATAGGTCTGCTCATCGACGCCAAGGGTTGCAATGCGACGGCTCTCAATAAGCTCTCTGGTCAGGCTGGAAACCGTCATCAGAACGATCACCCGCACCTCCAACCGAAGAGGCGGGCTAAAGGAGGACAATCTTATCAAAGCTTTCCAGGCCTTCTTCCTAAGCCACATTACCTATATAACCCCTTACCTTAATTGGAGCAGGGTAGAGAAGGCCAAATTAGACGCGCTTAAAGAACGAGCCTCAAACGTGTGCTGGGACTTCCCCAGTCCACGAGCACGGAACGACTACTGAAGCTAGGGCTCCATAACACGATAGACGAAATTATAGAAGCCCACTTGGCGGCGCAGGTTTATAGACTGTCGTCCAGCAAGGCAGGAGTTAGAATACTAAACGAGGCAGGCATTCGGCCCAGGCACGACCCGGAGGATAAAGTCTGTCTACCCAAAAACGTTAGTTCCCTAATCAAGGTAGACACGATTCCGTGCAACATTCACCCAGTACACAATGAGGGTAGAAGACGTGCGAGAGGTCAGGCAATCCTCAAACAGACCACTCGACAGGGACTACACGCTCTATTCGTAGACGCCGCTAGATACGACAGTGAAGACGCGTTCGCCCTATCGGTAGTGGATGCGAAAGGAAATCTGGTGAATGCGGCCTCTGTGCGCACCAATTCTCCTCACGAGGCGGAGGAGGCGGCTATCGCCCTGGCCATACACAGCGCACATTCTCCCCTCTTCGTCTTCTCGGATTCCCGTACAGCCGTTAGGTCCTTTTCGGCGGCGCGCGTATCGAAACGGGCGAATAGAATTGCGATCAACATGCTCACTAATTTCAGTCAAATTGGCACGGAAGCATATTTCCACATTTCATGGTTCCCGGCCCACCTGGGAGACTCAGTCCAACCGCACGGCTGCAACCCCAACGAACGGGCTCACCGGCTGGCGCGCGATTTCACGACCCGCGCAGCCGTCAACGGCCCTCCTCGTAACGAGGCTAGCATCCAGAAAGACCCATTGGGCACCTTTCACGAGATCGTCTCACACTACCGCTTGGTAAGGAGGTGGTTCTCTCCTCCTCACCCAAAACTAAATAAACCACAAGCTAGCACCCTCAGAATGTTACAAACCCGCACGTACCCCACTCTGCGGTCCCTTAGCAGGATAGACCCGCACTTCCCGCAGTCGTGCCCCAAATGCGGAGTCGACTCATGCTCTTTCGATCACATGCTCTGGCTGTGCCCAGCCATAGAAAACTCTATACTTGCCACGAAGGAACAGTGGGAGGAGTTCCTAAGAAACGACCACCACCACATCCAACTCCAGGCAGTCCAGAGGGCCCACGACATCGCAACGGGATTTCGCCTCCCGGTGCCATCGTGGGCGGAGCCACCCACTTGACCTGAGGGAGCCTTCGGCTCCCCCCTGGCCAGTTTCTCAGGACCAATAAATGTTCTTGTCTTGTCCCTGCAACAAAACCAAAACAGTTTCGTCGGAATATTTTACGTCTATAATTTTGATATCGCAACAAAGGCGCCTCAAGTCCACCTATTGAACCGCTTGGCTCTGCAGTCTTCTATTTATAGGTCAAAGTATTGTTCCGTATATGAATGCAATTAAAAGGACAGAATGCTGCTGATTGAATCATCAGTATGCAAGTTTTGTATTTATGCAACTCTAGGTACGCTTTACTACAGCCATGTAATAAAAAGTTGAACTTACCAGCAGTTGCCGAACAAGAGAATGCTCATCCTGGAGCAAACGTTTTGACAAGTTTAAGGCTTCCTTTGCCTTACGAAGACAACTCGTATTGTCGAGCTTTTGGCTACGGGCTTATAATTTCATGGTTGGTCTACTGTCGATCAGTAATATGGCTTGTGATTTTTCCACTGAAGTAATCAACGCGGCCGCACAAAGAAATATTTACTCAAAGCCAAAGGTTGGACGAGGCGACGTTTCTTCGCCAGGTTGGCGAAAACAAGTTTATTTGTCGGAACGGTGGATCCAGACAGACAATTCCTTTGTTCAGTCACAATTGAACCGTAAGCGGCTAGTTTCGGCTTTGTTGTCAATCTTTTATCGGCTTTCTAAAGTGTGTTGCGTTTCTACACGTCGTTCTGTGGCAGGTGTATTACAAGCGCAGTCTTCAAGTTGGTTCCTGTTCTTTTTCTATCACAGAGCAAAAAGACAAAAGTGGCACCACCAAAGCGCGACGAGAACCCACCACTTCCAAGAACTAACTCCAAAGCTAATAAGGTTGTAATCAATGTCAAGTTCCTTTTTTTTCTGCATACAGAGAACGTGTAGTGGTCAATCATTTACACATATTTTTCGAGGGACTCATCGGCGCCTAACATGCATTCAGGAAATTTTATGAGTTTGAGAACGAAGCATTTTTTGCGAACCCTTGCAAACTTTCCTGCCTGTGACTGAGTGCCTTTGGCTTTCCCAATAATTCATACTGAAAAAAAAATGAAATATGTGTCTGATGGTGGAATCAAACCCCAGTCCCACAGCACAAGCAGTCCGATGCTCTAACCATTCGGCAACAATATTTTTTTTTTCTTTCACGATATTTAATAGTAAGCGTTGCACGTATACTCTACGGTTGGCCCGACAGAAGTATTCGTGCGATAGAAGTATACGGCCACCACCGCGCGTACACTTTGAGATTACGGCCGCGTATGTCACAATGCGTAGCATGGGTGCACGAGCGCACACGAGCGCGCGCCACTTTCCTTTACGACAAAGACGCACGAAATAAATGGGCAAACTTGCCACAGTCGAATGACCGCTACACCAAGACTTTGCTTCACATAAATTCGAAGATGTGCGTTGGGTCCACAACATGTTTTTTTTTTTTTTTTTAATATTTGGAGTTACTATACGGCGCACTTTCAATGTCAGGGTCATGGAGTATAATATACAGGAGCTCCAGCTCACCTACCTTGCAATGCACATGGCGCGGCCTACTAATGTCCCAGTGATAACAGGCGCACAGTATTCCACCCTGCTCTCGGCCTTCGCTCACCTCATTCCGTCTTCATGGCTTTCCAACGCACAATCCTTCCTTTCTGCCTTCCCTAGCTGATGGCGCTAAATATTCGCACCCTGCCGTGGTCAAGATGAGAAAAGAACTTGTCGACGATGCTTTCAGCTACCAAAATATTAAGTGGAATTGAGTGGATGGATAGTGCGCTCTCACTGTTGTCGCCGCTTAAAGCGGTATATTATCACGTGGTGCGTTTTTCAATTGCGATTGTGACGAGCCGATTTCGAAGACTTAAAAAGTATCATGTTGCCGAAGTTAAATATCGCTGTTATACTAGCGGAGATAAAGGCGATAACAGTGCGACGTTTCAACGTAGCAATAGCACCATATTGGCGTGTGATGGTACTTGTAGGCACCAAGCTAATCTACACATAAATCAATATGAAATGCTTTGTGCGTCGGTGCCAGTCTGCTACTGCATTCGCAATGATCACTCGAGTAATATCGCACTTGTTCAAAGCAGAGGTCTAGCATAACACAGTGAGCTAGCGTCCCTGCGGGCCAGCGTAGTGCCTTAATATTAGAGCACTGCTGCAACCAGTCACCAAACGACATGATGTAGTATGTGGAAAACATCTTAAAGCTTTAATGGCAGCTGGTGATGTTAGCCTGGTGGCCGGACTCGTATGATGTATAGCATGCCGGCTGAAGCATGCCACGACACAGGCCGAAACATGCCGTAAACTGACGTTTATGAACACGCTTGAGTAAGTACATCTATACATCAAGATTTCTGTCCCTAAGGTACTGAATGTGCACAAACGTGAAGCAATTTACAGCTTTACATTTCAGTTTTTTTTTATTCACAAATGTATTTTAGTAAAACCATAGCGTACAAAATTCGATTGTTAACAGCTGCGACAATCAGACTGGCATTTGCAGTAGAAAATGCTTATGCATTTAAAAGCAAGAAAAAAATTCAGAGGCCTTCCACTAATGTGAAGATGGGAGCCGGCGAAGCTGTGACTATGGTGCGTCTGTTGTAGTGAATATTGCTGCAGTGAATTTATAAATTATCATTATTTACTACATCGAGCGTCTTCGGCATGTTCGTCTAAGAGCACGGACACCGGCGTATTGTTTTTGCCTGGCGCGATGGCCATGTAATGCGTTTCCTGCGCCAAGTCCGCCCGTGACGCCGTCAAGATTTCTCCCGCTCCTGCTTTCGGTGGCTCATGCCCGCATATCCAACGTGGGTACGACCCACACCTGATTTCTTTATATCTTTCTTTCTTAGCTTCTTTCTTTCGTTCCTTCTTTCTCTGTTTCTGTTGCTCTATCTTGATTTCTTTCCTTCTTTCTTTCTTTCTTTCTTTCTTGTCCCTGGCTCATACCCGCATATCCTTAGCTCATACCTGCATATTCCATGCGGGTATGCGCCGCACGTGATTTTATTATCGTTAATCATGACATAACTGACGAGCATGTAATGTGATTGACGTCATTACCTATGAGTCATGTTAGTCATACATTGGTATGACTAACGTGACGTTTTGGTAAATACCGAGTGAACGAGACGCCACAAAATGCTTGCCCACTTCCGGTGTACACGGACGCGATCTCCTGGAACCCAGCCAATAACAGCTTCGCTGTAATATCCCCCAAACTTCAGCAGGGGACAAGCGGTACTCGCTAGAGCACGCACACCCACACTGCGCCGCGTGACCAACCACGGAAATGTGTGCTCTACTACAATTGAATTAATCAACAAAGCCCACTACGCATGACCACACTCCCCGCCCCGCTTGTACCACTGCGGACGAAGCACCTCTGGGTGCTAGTAACAAGTTTCCGAGCCATTTATGATTTGCGCCAAAAAGCAGCTGGCTCGGAGGGACTCTAATCGCAATGCCTTAGAAGGCGAGTCGGCGCTCCTGATTATCTTACTCCGTGGCCACAGTCCCCATGTACAGTCGTCAACACGCTTGTTTATAGCGCTAGAATGCCGTGTTTTGGTTTGCACGGGGTGCCGTCTACTAGTAACGCTCGATTCGTGATTGCATCTGAGCATGCGCAATAACGCTGGAATAGCATTTAGCATTTAGCAATAGCGAATAGCATTGCACACCTTGACAGGTGTTTAGCTGTCTCCGGCTGCTACTGCCTATGGCGCAGCCGCGGTAGCCCTATCTTGAAAGCGATATGCGATGCGGACAGTCTAGACGTCTATACGCACTGAGGGCCAATAGGTTAGTGCGCGTCTTCCGCATTCAAACGTCACTAATTTTTTTTATTATACGTAAAAAAATTTGTTAATTATGCATAACACGTCCTATCAAATGGGGAAGTTTTAGCAGTTCTCTCGACGTCGCATGACACGGGTGAAGTGGGCGTGACCCAAAAACTGTCGTCCAATGATGGAGGGGTAACATCAGAACTGGAATAATAACGGATTGAAATAGCTTTACGGTATATCGCTCCAGTAATCTGGCTTGTGTTTGGAGAGTTGAAGTGATAAACAGGGGCCGAAGAAAATCTTCAGTCAATGCTGCAGGTTTCAACAAGAAAGTTCTCTCCGCTGCCCTTACTAATTCGAGTCCCCTTAATCGCAGGATTTGTGGCTTCAGTCTAAGGATTTCTTTGTTCGCCCAATGTTCAGCAGTAATGCGGTTATCTTTCTCTTTGTCGTAAATCTCGTATTGTCTCTTTACGCTCCGTGCGTAAAGAGACAATAGCGATATACTTAGCGATATACTATAACAAGGGTGTCTATATTTAAAACAGCAGGGTAATATGCTGTTCTGTTGCTTTTCTTTTTCTATCACAGAAACAAAAGAAGGAAACAACTAAGACAATGCGTGACGGGGACTCATCGCATCCAGGCACTTATTCCAACGCTCAGGCGGCATACTCGGGGGCAAGTGTTACCTCCTTACGGGCGAGTGGCAAAAAATGCAATGCTGAAAAAACCTCGCGCTGCAATCGATTGATCGCAGCTTCTATGGCGCTAGGACGATTATTCCGCAAAATTTGTTGTTGCTGCCGGTGCTGCTGCAGCGTTTCTCGCCGCGATGATTACACTTAGCTGCCTTATGAAGCTCACGTAGACAACCACGTAATTTTGATCTGATTGTGATCCTTTTTGGAGTCCTCACTCCGCCTGTACCTATGATGAGTAGAATACTTAGGTGCAGTTTGATGTAGATTTCGCTTGACAATCAAGATTAGAATGAAGGGTGAGGCTGTGTGTCGATAACCAGGTGTGTTTCAGCGTCGTGACTTTCTTTTCTTTCCCAAGGAGCAGCACTTAGTTTACAGTGCTGTATTTCAAGTGAACGCGTGAAGTATTTCACAATTCTCGTACATAGGCCAAGCAATGCCGTGTTCGCTCTTAAAAGAAATCATCAATTTCATTTAATAAAACAATGTTGTTTTTTATTAAGTTATACGCGTATTTTCTGTAGCGGGTACATAAGCTGCTGTAGAGCTGTGATAGGACTGGCCATGTAATGGGTTGCAGGAAAGTTAGATCTCGTCCCTGGCTTTTCAATTTTCTGCACCAGAGCTATTTCTTGATGTTAAGTTTGCTATTAATTCCGCATACCCAATGTTCTTATGGCACATCTCTCAAAAACATCACCACTTTTGGCTAATATATATATATATATATATATTGTGCGTGCGTGTGTGCGTGTGTGTGTGTGTGTGTGTGTGTGTGTGTGTGTGTGTGTGTGTGTGTGTGTGTGTGTGTGTGTGTGTGTGTGTGTGTGTGTGTGTTCGTAAATCGAGGTATATTGTCGACGTCGGCAACTGTGAAAGTGACATTTCAGTTTCACACGTGATGGCCTGTGTGTAAGCTAGAAGGGGCAGCACTCGTCCTCCAGAATGTCTTGCCCCGAAGCTTGCCACAGTAGTGAGATGAAACACAATTTCAAGCTCCTGCCTCGTATTATGTCGCTACGGCTCTTTAGCTTAAACAAAGCTGTACATTGATAGATAATTTTAAAGATATCGTGTGGCTAACTAATACGCTTTTATTGTTCGTTCCTCATTTCGGCTTGTACGAATAGCTGCAGTGATTTCGGCTTGTACCGTCTTTTGCAGTCGGGTAAGGAGCAGTGCAAGATCCCACTATCTAGCCATTACTACGAATTGGGGTTCTATTTTGCAATTTCCTGTTTTCGTATCATTTGTACATGACTGTGCGTATTATTTCTTGCTCAGCGGTAGTAGAAACTCGTGTTTCATGGTGCCGCATCATGCGTGAAATATTTATTTTTCTCTAAAATTCTACTCAGACCAGCCTTTGTTTCACAGTTAGAATGTGTGAACGCCAGCGTGAAGTGGTCTTCTTTCTTTTTTTCTTGTCGCCTTCTCTGTTTGCGCTACTTTTCTAAGCCACATCTGGTTGTGCTTCGCGCCTGCAGAAGACTGCTTAACGATACTTTTCAAAATCGTAGCCAGCAAGAGTAAAGCAAAACTCCGTTCTCTGTTTTCCCCCTTCAGAGCTTCTATGGAAGTAACAGGTCAAATACCGCGGCGACGGCTTATATCGGCCCCCCTGAAGACCTTGGAATGCCTAAATCCATGAAGATTCTTGATTTTATGTTCTCTCTTGCAGTTATGTGGCTATTGTTATGCCTTTATCTTGTGTGCTGCACATATTGGAAGACATTGGACCTCATTCGTGCAGTTCTTTTCAAATGGCTGTGAAACTTGGTCCTTTTTACTAATCACTACTAAAGTTGGCAATATCCATGTTGAGCTAAGAGGGAAAGTCGGTAAAGCTCTGAAAAACTACTGAAAAAGCACTTTAATTTATTTGAAATTGTACGGTAACACTAATGAGGAATGAAACCGTACTCTGTAGTTCACCTTCGTTCAAGATTTTCTTCACTGTAATAAAGGGAAATGTTCACCAGTCATCCTATTGTGTGGAACTTTGGTTGCTTTCGAACGGCCGTAAAGAGAACATTCTTTCCAATTCCTGATCGTAATAACTTCAACCGCGTACAATAGGGAGTTTTAGTATAGCGGAAACAGCAAACGCGAGGATTTAGCGTTAGCGTTGCGTGCTACAAACTGCGCATGCGCAGACCGTAAACGTAGCCAGAACTCTTACGTACGTACGCTATTTTCGGAATATAGCGTTCAACGCTAACGCACGCAAGGGATTCCGTACGTAGGCCAAGATGGCGGCGCCTGTTGAAGCGAGAGCCGTCCACTTCAGATCTGTTTGGCTCAATCGTTCCCCGCTAATGCTCATGTTTGGTTTATATTTGTGCGATGATGCTTCGACAGCGGCATAAAGGTGACAAATGGACGTTGTTTTCGATATACGTTCTCGATTAGTGGCGGGGTAGGCTTAACGAGAGGGTTTGCTCATGTTTGCTGATGTTTGCTGTATCCGCCTCAAGATGGCGCCCCAAGTGTATTTGCGTTAGCGCTAGCGTTTTGCTCCGTTCCGCTATTCTAAAACACTACATTGTACCGCGCAGTGCAGCCTTTCTTTGCGTTAGCGTTCCGTCGCACGCTAATGCTAATGTAAGCGTTTTCCGCTATACTAAAACTCCCTAATGATCTCGGCAGCCTCCGCAAACCTAGTTTATAGCAAAAAATATTCGTAACAAATAAAAAAGCAAATACAAATTGAGGCCTCATGGAGTGTCACTGCGGAAAAGACTGGACATCTCGAGTTGGGGTAACAGTTGTCATAATTTCGCCGTGGCAGGCTCATGTGACAACTCCAGCGCACAGAAGACGCACTATTGAGAAAGCAAACTCAATAGGCCTCACCGTTTCGTGCATCAAAAAGCGCGTTAACATTTCCGGTAACTCGGCTCAGTTTACTCATTTGTTCCAAAGTGTGTTTTATTTACCGACCTAAATAATGACATAGGAGACTGTAAACACAGAAATACAGGGAAATGTGGCCGAGTTTTTATGACTACTATTACTAGAAAGTAAACGTGCGGTATCTCAAGTCTCTGCCAGTGTTGCCGAAGTATTTCGCGCCTTTTCAATGGTTATTAAATTTAACTTATCGCCGTTGATGGCCACATGAGAAAATATCTTAGAACTATAAAGTAACAATTTGGTTCATTTTGTTGGCAGTAGATTTCGGTTTGCATTCTTGAAACGAACACATCCATGTCGGCTGTTTGCACCACCGCTGTAGTATATCTCACACCGAAAACGCATTTGAATGATCACAGAAGTCCTGTACCAGAGCGCTTTATGTACACTTCGTCGTCGCTGTCCTTAGCCCAGCTTATATATATACACCTTGAAGTCCGGCATTGCACCTGTTTGTACGAGTACAATAAGTGAAATTTGTTACTGTATTTAGGTATCCACTTAATGCGTCTTCTTACCGCTCCACCGTGATGTCATTCCTAGCTGAAATCGCGTTTCCATTTGAGATATAGAGCTGTAGATTAGAGGTATTGTAGTTAACTCTCAATCAGCTGCATAACGTGGAGCTAGTTTTTTGGCTATAGTGTTACTCTGGTCAGCTCAAGGTGGCGGGAGGGATCCTGGTCGTGGTGGCTGTATTTCTACGAGCACGAAATTCGAAAACGCTCATGTTTTTAAATTTAAGGGCACGGTAAATTAGACCCAATTAATCGGTAGCCGCCCACTTCAGTGTGCCTTGTAATAATATCGTTGTCTGAAGCGTTGAACCGCAAAATTTATTTTACCTTTTTCCACCTGCCATGCGAAGAACTTATACTGGTTTGCACACAAATTAAGACTACTTTTGCGCATTTTAGAGATTGTAGAAACACTACCAGGTGTCCTTATTTTTTCAAACTTAAAATGATGAGAATAAACGAACAGGAAGGCTACCAGAAACTTATAAGTAGGGTTCTGCGTTTCCGAATTAAAAAAATTGAAAAACAGTCGCCGGTGAAACAAATTGACAACTTACATCTATGCTACACGTTTCAAACGAAACTTTTGTCCGAACGGTAAAACATTGACTCAATTACATGAATAGTAAGGTTGCGCTAGAACTCCACGGACAGTCTTCAAATATAGGAGGGTGGGACATCTTGGGGCAACACAGCCCGCAAGACATTTCCTGGAGGGCATAAGAAGCAGCGCGCTCGCAGCTAACAGACGTCTCACGTGGCCTCAGAGAGCGAACGGTGCGCGCTTTAACACACACCCTGCTGTGTCTGGCGGTCGTTTGGGACAAAGAAGGCCTCACCGACAGACGTGAAGCTGCGGAGTGCTCTTCACGCTTGTCGTTTCTCGCGGCTGGCGACCGTCACCGTCACCTGCGACTAATGGATGAGCAATTAGTCCCTAGGCTTAAATGGGTCATCGGCCTCGTGCGTCGCTAGAACGGCAACGTCGCTCTTGGTGTGTTTCCGTGAAGCACCAGTGCCCGCCCAAACTTGCGATGAGGCCCGGCACCGACTGTGACACGCCAACCAGGAGCTCCTTCCGAGACGACAGCCACTACCCTCCCTGGAAACGGTGGCTTCCGCGAAATGACCGTCACGTAGGGGCGACTAATTCTTGCAAGGGGCCAGCGTCGACCATTCCCGTGAGAAACACATCAACGCTCGGCTGCCAAGGTGTCAACCGTAGCCTGGTGTGCGGGGGCGATCAGTGCAACATTGGAGGCGAAGCCCAGTGGAACGGGTACACATCATTGGTGGGATATGGCGAACAGGTCGAAGATGGTCATTGGCCAAGAAGAACTAAAGTGCATTCCCTCATCGAGTGAAAGAGGGAAACGAAAGGGAGAAAAAGCGGGACTTGAGTGTGGTGGAGACGCTCGGAGATGTAAACGCTCGGACATGCAAATACGTTGTTAGCATGTAGACGGCTCCAATATCATGGAGCCTTTCGGGTAATATATAAGGTACATTTGTATATAAAACCGTTTTCTGATCTCACTGGACATCTCCTTCTCCCGGCACCTGGCACGGCACCATCCATGGAACCTTCGTGGTCGCTCGGACCCTCGGACTTCGCAGCAGCCCCCTATCTCGGACGCCGTCGGTCTCTAATTGGTGGCGCAATAATAGCCGCCATTGGCATTGCAGACGTCGCACCTCGTTGCTTGGGGGCGTGCGCCACCACCCGATTTAGAGAGTTCAGCCTTATCCATCCATCCATCCATCCATCCAATCTCGATGATGCACGAGAGACCAACAGAAAACAGTTGGTGTTACGCAGCAAACAGTGAAATATAAGACTGTCTTACGATAATGTTTACTTCTCAGACCCGAGCATACACGTAGCAGAACCCGCCGTGGTTGCTTAGTGGCTATGGTGTTGGGCTGCTAAGCACGAGGTCGCGGGTTGGCGATAGCAATTATATGGACACTCCAAAGCAGATTTCTGCCGTCGGCGTCGCCGTCGTCGTCGCCGTCGCCGTCACCGTTAGGTTCCGTATGACGTCAATAGAGATGAAATCGTCGCCGCGCGCCGCCGAACGCTGTATGTGCGAGTGAAAGGGTGCGAGGGACGCGCGCTTTCACGGGGAGTGAACCCACGGCGGAGAACAAACGCGCGTTCTGCGCCGTGTTCCCTTAAGGGCTGCAGAAGTAGGCGTCTCTTTTTTCCTTTACAATCACCAACGCCGCACGCATTTTGTGCGAACGCGGGCAAAACGCCGACGGCGTCGACAACAGTTCTGCGTGTTGCCGGTGCTGCTGCATGTCCAAATTTATACAGCTGATAAAGCTACTATCATTACTCCGTGTAGCTGTCTACAAATTTGCTATCGCAATTGATGCTTCGCCTTTCAGGTGAAACTGCGACCACTTTTTTCTTTTGTTCTCTTTTTCGGTCGCGCAGACATCGCCGCTGGTTCTGCGTGGTTAATGTCACGTAGAATGGCCGTGGCTCTCTCTTTCTTTTTTCTTCGTCTACTTTCTTGTAGCACAGGAAAAATGATAGGGACACGGAAAGGCACAGTAAACAAACACGTCGTGCTAACTTTCAGCAACAGATTTATTTCCCGTTCTCGCAGGCGCACTTATGATCCTCAATACGCCATAAGACAAGTGTACATTGCTCGGAAAATATGAACGAAACCGGGAAAACCACACGCAGGCACTTTTGCGGCCGCACTGATTATTTAGAAGGTTTTTTTTTTTTAGTTATGGGGTTTTACGTGCCAAAACCACCATATGATTATGAGGCACGCCGTAGTGGCGGACTCCGCATTAATTTGAACCATCTGGGGTTCTTTAACGTGCACCTAAATAAAAGTACACGAGTGTTTTCTGCATTTCGCCCCCATCGAAATGCTGCCGCCGTGGCCGGGATTTGATCCCGCGATCTCGTGCTTAGCAGCCTTATTTAGAAGGGTGTTCGTTCAACGGGAACTGAGGTAATCGAGCTCTTTTATGGGTAAAGAAATTGATGGCTTTCTGCCGCATGCCTCACCAAATGTGGCTATGTTCGTAGCTTCCATAGTGATTTCGAATTGCTTCTAATCATGATAACAGTTTCTTTAACGTGTATGAGACGTCGCCTGGACGTCACTTGAATTTTGTTGCCATAATGCTGCATGGTCGTGGGATTTTTCAACTCATGAGCCATTTAAGGTGTTCACCCTAATAGAACCACAGGAATGATAAAACTCAAGTTCATGTCATTCGGCCGGGATTACGGGCCCGTGGTTCGTCTACATTTGGGGAAGGAAATGCGATAAGCTATATGCGTTTTTCGTGACACGGACTGCGCACAATAAGTTCAGCCTGATCACCAAGCGGTGCATCAAGCGGCGTGCGAACTGCTCATCAGGCTTACCTGTCTAAAGAAGGATTCAGGCCAACTGATACCAATAATTACGGATTTAGAACGAAGCTGAGTCCACTAGCTGTTCTGCATGATGTACAGCATATCCTCCCGTGCACCTGCAGGTGCCGCTAAGTCGAAGGACTGGCGCATCTGAGACAGCCTGTACACAGTCGTTGATGCATGATTGACACTGGGGAAGAGCAGCAGCACGGTGGATTCATTAACAGCTTCCGAGAGTACACCACTGCTGTTGGAAGGAACTGGAGCCATGCCTTGCAGGAAAACGTTCCGCACTAATTGTGGTACACCAGCGAATCATTCTACTATACCGCACTCTGACAGCGAATACCGCAAAGTTTCGCACGAAGCTTACTAGAAATAACTTTCGTGGTAGTGTCCACCGAAATTAAAAGTATGCCGCTTCAACAAGCCTGGGAAGAATGAGCAGTAGAAGGATTTCACTAAACCATGTCTTCATGGCTTAAAGCCTATTTGTCACTTAGTAAATTGACCATTCTAAAGAAAATATTGCCGTGTAATGCACCAATTTGCAATGACTACGCATGTACTGAACGACTAATTGTCTTGTTGTGTTGAGGAAGGTATCAACAATTAAAATTTAAAAAGAAAGACCGTAATAAGTAACGTCGCAAGAACCTCAAGCCCGTATTCAAAATGGAACTTAAGTAGGGCGTCAATAAGTGCGGGAAAAGTACAAGTGTGTAGGAAAGTTTTAGGAGAGTACTTCAAAAACGACACTTAAGTATCACTTTCGAAAGCCACACGTTTCGGGCCAAGTATGTCGTCTGGTGTCGAGGATACGTGAATAATTTACGTGTACGATCTGTTCAATTGTATTTTTTTTTGCAGCAGAGTAATGCGGATATAAATGTTGGAGTGCTTGCACGCGCATTCTGCTGCGTAAAATACAAAGAACTACTGTGTTTTAGCGCTTTACTCAAACTCGTCTGGCCACAAGTTCACATTGGTTCTGGCAGCCACTGCGATTGTGTGCGTCGCCGTCCCGACTTTCTTTATTGCGATAGCTGTTATAGGGACACTTCAACCGGATTTCTGCCGTCGCCGTGAGGTTCCGTATAAAGTCCAAGGACGACGAAATCGTCGCCGCGCGCCGTATTCGCGAGTGAAAGCGCACGGGGGACGCGCGCTGTCACTGATAGCGAACGCACTGCGGAAAGCAAACGCGACCTTCGTTGCGCGAAAGGCCGTTGGGGTATGGGAGGGAGGGAGGTGGGGTGACCCTGTGCTGCGGCACCAAATGCGTATCTTGCAACCGGGCGCAAGGGGAACTGGCCACTATCTCCCACGCGAAAGCAAGAAAGCGGGAAGGCAGCGCGGGAGGGAGGGAGGGGGGTAGCTTCTACTCTGCCAACAACTGCGTTTGTAGTTTGCCCGTCTGTGGCGGTCGCCCGCACCGTCTTTTAAAAGCGATCTCCACACGGCTCTGACCTTTGTATGCGCCGTGCATTCGCCGTTCAGTTTCCGTTGAAGCCATACACCGTACGAACCTTCCCTCGCTGCGGCGGCTGCGCTTGCTGCCAGCGTTTTGACAGTCATCTGCGGTCATTGAGTGTGATCTATTCATGTTTGCTTGTGCGCGCTGATACCACGTTTGTTAATTCAGTTAGTAAGCGAATGTGTCCAAGTTTATGCAGCCGATGAAACTACTATCCCTACTCCGAATAGCTCGCTGCTAATTTGCTATCGCAATTGATGCTTCGCCTTTCGGGCGAAACTGCGACATATCTTTTTGGCTGAAAACGCGCGGTGTTTGTGTGTAGAGAGAGTGTGTGTGTGTGTTGTCTGTTTTCAACCCGCGCCGGACGATGGGAAAAAAACTTTTCTGAAGAAGAACGCGCCTTGCTCCTGGAGCTCGTTTCGCGCATCAATTAAATTAATTAAACAATAACGAGGTCCCATGCAGTGACAACCTGAAAGGTTCCGGCGACGTAGAATTAGTAGAATCGCAGCGCGATCATGAAGCTAGAGCAGCGGCGCCGTGGGGTGACCGCGTTCGTTGTCTTTTGGGGCCAGTGGCAGCATTTCCAACAGCCGCAGCATCGCTTCCTTGCAAAAGTGGCACCGCCACGATAATTCCGCTTCATTGTATGCTTCCATGGGATTCTGTCGATCCCTAAGGCGGGACCGTAGTGGCGATGCGTATCGGTATGCCTCATCCTCAGTAATATCGTGCACGCGTCCGGCAAAGTCGGCGAGGCTGCCATAGCAGTCGACCATCTTGCTTGCTGGGCGAGAGCGAAAGTCGCACTTAAGGTTTCCAATAGCTGTACGTCACTTTCCAGCACTCAAGTGTCGATTAAAGTTTACCTTAAGTACACGATTTGTCTATGAAACGCCTTAAGCATCGACTGGCTACTTAAGTCACAAGTTAAGAGTAAGTTCCGTTCGTGAATGCGGGCCTTAGACGCGAAAAGCAGGAAGATTATAGGCGTCCATGATCTGGCGTCATTCCGTCGGCAAGAGAATGATCGCCGCGCCAGAGTTCTCTTTAGTGCCTTTTGCAGGAAACTTAACGCTGAACGCAAACATGTATGAGAAACCGCCGTAGTGTTGGACGCGCACGAGCAGTTCTTTTTTTTTTTTTTGCGTCTTACTACCGTAGATGTTGAGCCTATATTTTTTTGCAAGATGCATACCTCAGACTGGCCCGCAGCTTTACGCACTGCGCTGGATATACTGGCGTTTCCTGTATCCAGTGCGAACGGTGAAATGGAGTTCTAGATATTCTGTCCCCTAAAACGAGAACGCGAAGAATTACCGATTTTAACATTGTTAATTAAGCTTGAATATATTACAGCCACTTGCGACTGTGAGAAACCCAATTGTATATGCTTAGCGGAAATAAAAAAACAAACATTCCTGCGGCTAATTACATTGCCTTGCTTTGTTTTATTTTCTGGTTACTAAGAGGCATGTAAAAGTTAAACAGAAAAGGAAACTTCCTACTTGATTCCGACGGAATGTGAATGTGCGATAAACTTTGTATTTGGCGAAAGAAATAGTCTAAAATACAACCGCTATATCTTCCCAGTAATAATCCCGAAAACGCAGAACTCCACCTAAGATACTTTATTTTATATTAAAACTTGCGTTGAAATTCCGGACTTCGCGTTATTGGCATTATTGTGACGTCAGGACGCAGAACTAAATCTTCTGGCGTGGTTTAGCAACAAGGCTAAGTGTAACAACATTACGCATTAAACAAGAAAGCAAAAAAAAAATAAAGTTCGGCAAATGTGTTTTGCACATTTATTCTGGCTACGATACTTCGTGGCAGTCAAATCAATCGCCTAAACTGAGCTCTCCAGCGTAAGATCACGTCCCGACACATCCATACCCGGTGTACCGTGATCGAAACTGGTTGGTAGAGTAACCAGCAAATTAGCAATAACCAGGTAACAGTAAATTATTCGTGGCCCTCCGAAACTTGCCAGTAACTTTTGCATGGTCACAGGGGTTCACACCTTCATCTAACAGAAGAAAAAAAATTGAAAGGGTCACGCCAGTACTGATTTATTAATGATGGTTATGAAGCTTCTAGTTATGAAGCTTTATGTAATTGTTATATCTGTTTTGTTTCATTTCCATATCTTTACAAAAACATTGTTGCCGAAGTGTGGTGTGGAAAGCTATATTCGTTTGATTTCCCTTAAGCACTCTTGACCAACGGCAACAAAAGCAAAACCTTTAACGAAGGGCCCAGAGCAGCTGTGTATTCATATAACGAGATCATCATCACTTAACGACCCTAAAGCTTTCAGAAACCAACCCTGCATGTTGACGGCTTTCTCTTCCCAGAGCAAAACTTCAATCACAGTTGAAGGCAGGGGAACTCCTGGAGAAAGCTCCTCGCATACCGGACAAGAACCGCAGCTATGTTCCGGGTGGTCTACGAATGTCGACACTTGGCTTCCACACGCGACTGCCGGAAACTGGTACGCAGCGTACGTTGCCATCGAAGAACAGTTTAAAGACACCAGAACCAAACAGGCAGCGAGGTACGCCCACTTCGTGCCTAAATTGATCACGTTGAAGCTTGATCACATGGTTCGCGACTTTATAGACGCACCTTACGAACCGCAACCCTTTGACTGCCTGATTACTGCCCTCTTTGCCAGGGCTTGCCTCCCGTTGAATGTTTGGCCACAGGGGTCAGAGGTGACTTGGGATGATATTCTGAAGTACGTGCCTTCAGTGCTGCATTCACGACTAAGCGAAGACGCTAAGCTGTACCTGCGAAGGCATCCGGTTATTCCTAAAGATCTCAATTATGTCATGGTCGATGAAGTTGGCATAGATGCTGCCGAAGCTGATGTGCCCGGGGACACGTCATCAGTGACATCGTCCAATCGTGCGATAACGGAAACGGAGGCCTCAGATGCACCTGAAGAGGATATGCGGTATTTGGCAGCAGCGAAGCAGCCGGAGTTGGACCCACTTCAAGCTCTTGGAAAGGTAAGACTGCCTCCAAACGTATCCATGCTATAGCACCTACAATATTAAAGCGAAGCCTTATTTCCCTACCCTGCCGGGTTTGACGTGGGTATCTCTGCGAATATGTTTGTGAATATATGTACAAAATAATATGTGTGCCGAATGCAAGTACCAGCGAATTAACTTATATGAGGTGTTTATTTTTTTAATAACGGAATTTTAAAAATCAGCCCTCCCATGTAACACAATTGCAACTCTTGAGCATGATTACGCTCAGTTGGGGATATTACGTGCAATCAAATGAGGAACAAATATTTGGTTAGTTACCTAAGCTTTACTAAAAAAAACTTCTGAACTAGTTAATTTAAGGCTCATATTAAAATTTACAAATTGCAGCCGCTGACTACGGAAGTCATATGCACTTGGATGGAATTCTCAGGTTGACACCTGTTTCGAGACATGAGTGCCCAAAATTTGCAACGAAATGCATGGGTGTGCCGGTAATCTTCTTTTTTTGCCTTCAAGGCATAAAAAGGTGCTTTGTTAAAAAGGCAAAGTGTAACAAAGTGGATTTTTACGGCGAATTCAACTACGCTTATCTTAAAACTGATACTAGTTTTATGATTGGTTCCAAGTGGACGTGCCTTGTGAAATTAGTGTCTTCCATTCGTTCATTGCAATATGTGCATTAATGATTTTTTTAAAAAGCCGATTCCTGAAATGGCGTTAGTAGGTCAATCGGGCATTTTGATTTCCAGTTCAAGTAATGCCCACCTCTTAGAGTAATCCTGCTGAATAAGGCTATTTCGGCTCTATAGGATACGCGATTTTTTAGCCAGTTCCATTAATGTTAAAATGAAACACCACGCATAACGCTTATGTACTGACCATATTTAGTGGTTCCAGTTGTGGATCCCTGTTGTGCGAAGCAAAAAAGAAATAATAATTCCTAAACAAGTATGGAAGATTTGATGACGACTCATAGGTATCTCTAAAGCGCACCGACCTGTTAATAAAAAAGCGCATTATATTGAACGAATTCTTCCATTTGCTTAATTTTGCTTAACCTAGCCGCTCAGTATGTGTAATAAGTGTGTGCTCATTCTTGGCCGATGCTCCACAATGGTTAGGCGCGTCTGCGACCGAAGAAGTACCAAACCCCAAAATTTAGCTACCTATGTGTCATACTGCTCTGTGCATGCGCCTATCAACTCCATTCTTCTGTCGACACGCATGATACAACGCTCTCGTCATCGCGACGTCACTGCTTAGACTGCTGACGCTGCTCATCTTCCTAATTCGGCATCTTCATTTCGGCTTAGCTTGTGAGTCGCGACGTAGGGCGTGAACATAACAGTCGAATGAGAACAGAGTTGCGACTTTTGTGATGGATAACCATAAACATTGTGCCATATTTTAAGCTTCCTACGATGTAAGAAACAAAAACTTTCACGTCGCGGTTAGTTGTAAAGTCAAAGTCAAACGTATTTATTGGCAGGAAGAATACACTATTCCTGCGGGAGGCAAAGACTAAAGGCAAAATGCCTGACGAGGTCTTGGCCTCCTGACTCCTGACCATTTAATTACCAGTTCGCATAGATTTCATTTTGTGCATTGGAACTGCAGTTTCTTTCTTTTCTTCTGTTTGAACTTTAGTTGCCGGGCAAGGTGGTTCCTACATTTTTTTTTTTTTTGCACAACCCCTCCGTGAGAACATTGTCAGACGCGAATCACAGCGGGCTTTAGTGCGCAGTTTTTTCATAGCCATGCTAGGACCCGCATTTTTTTTTTTCGCGTGGATGTTTCATACCATAGGATAGTAGTGCAGTGACGTATCTAAAAGGCAAACATGAGCAAGAAGCATTAGGCTACAGAGCAAACCAAGATACTAGCGCGAAGTAAAATAGTATTTATATCTGCTTTTTATTCAGCAAGAGAATTTGGTGAAGATGGTTTCCTGTGGAATGATGCGGAAGCATTAATAAATATGCTACAAGCTTGAGCAAGTCTGAGGCAACAGGGCACGCTTCATAAATTTAGATCCTGAATTACAAGCTATCAACCCGGCGTGGTGTGTCAGTACCTGCAGCATTTTTCTGGTGAGATGAATGACGTGAATTCTGTTTTCGCTCACTATCCTTGGCCATTTGCGCCAATTGTTGATGCCGAAACGGACCATCCAATGCTTTGTTTGCTAAAAAAAAACGTGCTTCGTCTTTTTCTTTTTTCACCTTGGCTACGTTGTTCCGCAGGATTGCGTAAATGGAACATCGTGTCGTTTCACGAATATGTTGGCCTGGGCTGCGTGGACTTCCGCGATTGGCTGCTGTTTCTTTTGTTTCTTTCTTGCAGTGAGTGTCCTTATGCTTGGCACTGCTGTCATCTCCCTTAGCCTAGCAATGCACACACATCCACGCGCACTCTTTGTTGTTATCCTTTCGTTCCTTTAAACACCCACGGCATTAAATTTCAAGCACTTCACTTACCACACTGAGTACACCACCGTGGTAAATCCACGACGTGCATCCAAATGGCGTAAATCTTCTAAAAACTGTCGGCCGTTGAGCGGAAGACGTGCTCTATGAGTGAATAGAACAAACTATGGCGTACATGAAGAACACGACGTAGGATTTCTGTGTAGGCTCACTTTTCAGGTATAGAGGTCCAGTGGCACGTATGTTAAGCGTCGACCCCCTTACGTCGCCATGAACATATTACGCTTTTTGAAGACCGCACGCTAATCCCGGAAAAAGCGTTATTCGTCTCAGCATGTACCAAAGTTTGTACTACGTGAAGTAGACGTGCCGACGCCGTGTGGCGTCAAGCCAGGAATACGTCGGATAGACGTTTCATGTAGTTGATATTTTACTTTCTAGAAAGCAAACGTCGTTCATGCTTAGCAGCCGGAAAGTGTGAAACTCCAGGTTGCCACTTCTGCGTCTGCCTTGAAGCAGCGCCTCGTTTCTTTTCTTTATTTGATTGATTTAAGTTTTTTGGTCTGTCTTTTATGATTGTATCTAATATGAAATTTTTGCTTTTTTACATTGCAGAAGGAAGAGGCGCCAGATAGCGAGAAAGCAAAAAAATTGTCGGTCGCCGAACTTCCTGATGACATCACCTCAACATTAGGTGCTATAAATATTCATGAAATTTTGTCAGAAACAGGCTTCCGAGGAGAAGGCGGGCGTGTAAAAAAGCACGATCAAACACAAGAACTCATCCTAAAGGGCACCCACGAGAGAGAGAGTGATGAAACAGACAGGTCAGCCTGTGGTCTCGGCAGCGGCTTAGTTTCTTCAGAACAAAAAAGCAGCACAGCGTTACAGAACGCATCTTCGTCACACCATTCAGAACCCTCAGCAGCTGAGCCAGCAGTAGAGTCTCTATCAGCAACGAAAGATGACAGTCATAGCACTGAAGTCAAGCAGCGTTGCCGAATGACGTGTGCAGAGGCAGTCAAAGTGCCCAACCCGACGCCAACTACGACAGGAGCATTTCCTCATGACCGAGATGATCCGCATGAGAACGGTCACCGAAAACGCGGAAGTTATGAGTACAGCGAGTCCTCTTCCTCCCAAACACGAAGCCGTATTTGTGAGAATAAGCCGGTGTATTCTGCGGTAGCACAGGATAGAAAAATCAGTCCACACACTATTCCTGGACACATGGGTGGAGAAGTACCTTCGTGTAATCAAACGAATAAGGGTTATTCCACTGAAACCCCACAGGAAGATAGCAAAGCAAAGTATGTTACGGGTTCCCCTCTAACTGTAAGCTTAAGCGAAGAAATACCTTCGACTCATGCTAATTTCCCACGCGAACAAATCGAAGACCTCCAAACGCACGCTCTGGGAAGCGGCAGCACGTCGTACGACACGCCACAAGGAAGATCATCGCAAGGTGCATGGATAGTGCAATCCCGAGAAGGCGGGTGCGAAAAAACGCACGAGCAAACACAACAAGAACTCAGCCTAAAGGGCACCCACGAGAGAGAGAGTGATGAAACAGACAGGTCAGCCAGTGGTCTCAGCAGCCGCTTAGTTTCTACAGAACAAAAAAGCAACGCAGCAATCCAGAGCGCATCTTCGCCAATGCATTCAGGACCCTCAGCAGCTGAACCAGTAGAGTCTCTAGCAGCAACGAAAGATAACAGTGATAGAAGCGAAGTCAAGCAGCCTTGCCGAATAACGTGTGCAGAGGCAGTCACAGTGCCCAACCCGACGCCGGCTACAACAGGAGCATTCCATCTTGACCGAGACGATGCGCAAGAGAGCTGTCACCGAAAATGCGGAAGTTATGAGTACAGCGAGTCCTCTTCCTCTAAAACACAAAACTGTATTTGTGAGGATAAGCCGGCGTATTCTGCGGTGGCACAAGATATAAAAATCAATCCACACAGTATTCCTGGGCACATGGTTCGAGGAGTACCTTCGTGTCATCAACCGAATAAGGATTTTTCCAGTGAAGCCGCAGATGAAGATAGCAAACCGAAGTATGTTGTGGGTTCTTCTCTAACTGAAAGCGTAAGCGAAGAAATCCCTCCTACTCCGTTTAATATCCAACGCGAACAAATCGAAAACCACCAAACGCACGCTCCGGGAAACGGCAACACGAAGTGTGAGACGTCACGAGGAAGATCACCTCAAAATGCGCGGATATTTCGGAACAGTACCATGAAGAAAAAACACGGTAACAACGGGGTCACGGACGAGTTCAGGGCAGGCACGACCATCACAGCAGCCCGGTACCGGTCGAGAAACACAGCGGTTTCTTTGAGTCACCTAGACCTTAAGGAAAAATCGCTTGGAAGGAACTTGCGCAATTCGAACGTAAACTTAGAGCTCGAAAACACTATACGGCAACTACGGCTGGAATACTTCAGTAAGCTTTTGGGGGCTGATTCAGGTCCACGCAGTTTTACGCATATTCAAAAGACACATAACTGTGAAGAGAGTGACGACCGTTTGATGTCTGAGGTATCAAAGCATCACTGTGAATCTGGAGAAAACAACGGAAATCACTCTCAAGGCACCCGGAAGAGAACTCAAACGTCTGCAATTTCACAAGCTCCCAAAGAAGAGCCGGCAAAAGTAGTGAACGCCACCTTTAGCAAAACCGACACCGCCACTACAGCACCAGATGCCACCCATCGAAAAGACGACGTTGACTCGACAGTTCTGGCTCCTCAATTTCAAGCGTCGACGTACACTCCACTTGAAACTCAAGTGACTGCACGGAGTAAATTTCAGACAAACATAATTTGTTCACTGCCGCTTGCATGTCATGGCGACACTGTCACAGACTTGCATCGCATAGACACTGGACGACGCATTTCCCAGGAGCTTTACTCGCAAACAGCAAAGTCTTCTGTGGATGCTTGCAGCCAAACCCCGGAACAAGCGGAGCAGAGTGTCGACGATGTGTCGAACAATCTGGAGAAATCATTTAGCGATTCTTTCTCAAGTCAGGAGACTGAAGTTTGAGAAACAACTGGGTAGTTACCACAGGGAGTCAACCCTTATAAGTACTCGTTTAACTATGGAGAAGAGGCTAGCTAGGTGTACCTCTCGGCGCAGAACTAAATATACATTTTGCTACCGGCCTTTTTGCATAACCGCGTGAAGATTAGGAATGCTGAGAAGGGACAAGTATTTTTATATTTATAATTTAGAGACGATGAAACATCTTGTTAAGTGTAACTATACAAGCAATCGTTCATTCACTCAGAGGACTTTGGAAGTTCAGTACTCCTCCTTTAAGAACTGGGCTGTGAATTTTGATCTCTGGGTGCAATATATTGACGTGTTGCGAGTCAAGACTTTTATGGTACATTCCGCTGCCCAAACTAATTTGCCATTAGATTTTTTTATACTATGCACGCGGATGAATAAAGCACCAATCACGATGACATCCATTGGGCATAATGAATGTACGCTCTCATGAGTGGTCCTTCATGGATCATTTGCATACTATTATGTTCGCAAATTGTGTAACGTTATTATAGGTGTACTGCCAGCAAAAATGACAAAAAAAGTAACTTTATAACTTCGTAGAAACGCTCTGAATATTGCAGAGAAGGTGTTATAGAGCGTATCGCCGCCTTCACTCAAGAGGTGGCGCAGTTTTGTGCCGCGTCATGCGCACTTTTCTTGAATTGCGCAACAGCAAATGATTGCTTGATCAACTTCATATCTGCACGCATCTTCCGTCCTCCGGCGCAGTGTGGCAGCTTAAAGATGCAGACGGAAATTATCGCTGTTCGTGCGCCCTTACCTGGTTCCACCTTAATTGCGCCAAATCGAACTTCTTTAAATACGTTTCACTTAGTTCGTGGGACTTATACGCAATGAAAAGGCGATGTTTTTAGACACTTATTTAGGACACTTATGTGGAACAATATTAGGAGTGCTACACTGTAACAGTTTTAAGAAGCTCGATTGAAGAAAGAGCAGGCACTCAAGGATGTTCGCTCCCGTATGTTCCTCTTAGTAACTGGTATGTTCTTGCTAATAGGTTCGACTAACTTACTGGGGACTAAATGGGTAACGAGATTTAGAGCATATGTATCATGTATACGCAACATATGTATATCTCTACTAAAAACTGTTTCTAGCCTACGCAACATATGTATATCTCTAATAAAGACATAGTGCTCATTGCTCTTTTTAAAATGCCTAGCAGCCTTTGGCCGATGCGTGCTGTCATCTGAGGCCACCTGGTGCCACACTTTCGCTACATTTGTGTCAGGAATCCCACTTAAACCCTGCGACATTTTGCCGGAAAGGCGGAAGAGAAGCTAACGCTAAAAATTTGCTTAGATTGGGGCTTCCCGTTGCCGCTGCATAGATGTAACGCATAGATATCGAATGCAGCTGCATATTTAGGAGCCGGACGTGTTGTTTAAATCATCAAATTCCCGTCACTACAGTTACAAACTCCAACAGGGGCGTAGCGTGAAATTCTACGCACTCCTAAAGTTTGCATGACGATAGTACGGCCCGGCCCTATGGAATGCGGAGAGGTAAAGATTCTTGAAAATCTGAAGAGATGCGCGTTACCAACACCATTCACAACAGAACGAGTGTGGCTTACGTACAGTGTATGGACCGAATACACTTCATTTCGGATAATCATTGATGCAGTCGAAGGGTGTTCGGGGATGCCTAGAGGTTCCTACAGACATTACTAGAGGGACGCCTGACGCTAGCATCTATACGGGCGTTGCAATCATGGTGGTTGAGCCAGACAGGGAATGATGGTTAGTATATAGGTTTAAGTAAAGCTCTTCCTGGTGGCTTCAGTGTAATTTGAAAGTTTGACGAATTAGGCATCTTCGCCACGATATCGGAATATAAGTGAAACAATGCGCGATGATTCTGCATATGCGTAGAGCCTTGTTGCTTTCTGTGTTTGGAAAAATTAAGATTTCTTCGGACCTTAGGCCCACAAAGGCGGATGATATGTAGTAAGCAAAGACACACGAAGGTCGGACGCCACAGGCACAAAAACCAGACAAATGTATGTACTAACCATCATTCCCATGGAAGCTTAACGATAACGGTGCCACTGGTCCTTCTAGTTACAATAGAAGGAAACTCCATGACCTTGGAAACCCTATGCAGGGATGAACACAGTTTCTTGAAGAGGATCAGGTCACATATTACAGTCTTATCACGGTAAATGTTTCGTATTTGAACATCTTTAAAGCTATGCACTTTATTGCTTTCGATGGAATTTTAAATGTTGACGCGGCCGTACTGACTTTGATGCCATGGAAGAACGAGCGCGAACATTGTACATAAGCAATGTACCCAGACACACAAATGCACACCAGACTTTTCTGTGCCTGTGTGTCAGTGTTTCTATGTGTCCATTGGTATAGCGTACAATTTATGCGCCTCTTCTGCCATCGCTCCAAGCACCAGCTCGCTCAGCAAGACGTTGCACTGGCTTTGCTCAGATTATCTCACGTCTAAATAATCAGGTAAAAAGCCGCACTTTCGCGCAATAGGCGAAGTATTGATTGCGATGGCAAATTAGTGGTTATATGACGCAAGAATAGTAGTTTTATCGGCCTGTGTAAGCTTGTAAACATTCTCTTAGTAACAAAGTGAAAAAGCACGGTGTTACGCGCGCACAGGCAAACTTCTCGCTCGATCACCGCGTACACTCGTCGTCAAAACGCTGGCGTAAGAGCGGCAGCAGCAGCGAGGGAATTGACCTTCATGCTGCCTCTCACTTCAACGCGAACTAAGTGGCGAAAGCACAGATCATGCGAAGCTACCAGCACTTGGCGCACTTTGCCCACATCACAGGTCGCTTTGAAGATAGGCCAAGTGCGGCCGCACCATGCGTAGTAGAAGCGTTAGAAGCAGCAGAATTAAGAACGTCGCCCTGGCTCCGGCAGTCTGGCGGGGCCAACTAAGCAGAGCCAACACGCGCTAGAATCGTTCCCTGGGAGGTGTCGCACTTTGTCGCTTTTGCGGCCAAACGCACTGCGCATCTGTGGAGGTCTTCTAACTCTCAAGGCGTGGGCCGTGCATACCCGCGTAATTTATATTACTAAAAGACAAATTGACCGTCTCGCCCAAGGACGAAGCACTGACAACGATGGCAAGCTTAGCGTTGTGTTTGAACTTCTTGTAAAATGTGCTAATTATACGCATGCGACATCGATCATACAACGCTGCCATGGATTACTTTAGCACAAACGCCTCACACGCTAAAATATTTTGCCGTACAACCCCGTTGCGTGTTCCCTCTGTAAACATGCTGAAATAAATGTGGGAGAGGCGCCTTTCGTGATGAAAGAATTGCATGATCACGCAGCCCGGCCATCTAGCGCGGCAGACTGATTCCCTTCTACTTACGCCAGTGCGTCTGGTGCCACCTTCTGTCCATATATGAAACTTTCGGTGAAGTTTCGTGACCAGAAAGAAAGTACAGATAAAGTACACCATAAGTGGGGCGGCGACGAAGACTATGCATACAACATCGCCCATAGCGCCAAAGCGACGCGCTTGACCACACGGTCGCGCGAGTATGGTGATCTAAGTAGCCACAGCAATGCAGCCGCTCCTATAGCATGATCTGCTGCTACGATCCGCGGCCGCCAGTGCTTTCAGCTCCCCTGCTAACCACCACATCTCCACTGTGGGTGAAATAAACACCAGTGAGAAACCGTATACGTTACTCAGCGCCCAGTGAAGCTTGACGTTAGCTTGACGATTACTGCTCGCTCCCATCCGAGCAGTGCACACGCGCAGCAGCTTTTCTTAAACGGTAGTGTTTATAGTGGCGTGTGCGCAATGTGCCCGCTAGCAGCGGAAGGGAGAACGCTCCCTTGGCTCCGCCACCGAGGCGTATGTGCATAGCGTTGCCGTGCGGCCACGGCGGCCGCATTTCGATGGGGGCGAAATGCGAAAACACCCGTGTACTTAGATTTAGGTGCACGTTAAAGAACCCCGGGTGGTCAAAATTTCCGGAGTCCTCCACTACGGTGTGCCTTATATTCAGATCGTGGTTTTGGCACGTAAAACCCCATAATTTCTAAAATTTTTTGACGGTGCCACGGCGCATCCACTTCGATTCGTCGTCACCGTGAAGTTCCCTATGAAGTCCAAGGGCGATAAAATCGTCGCCGCGCGCCGTATTCTGTATGTGCGAGTGAAAGCGTGCGAGGGTGAGCCGGCGATCACGGCTCTAGCTCGCGCACGCAAGAGAGTGAAGCGAGAAGGAAGCGAGCTGTCTTCCAGTCGCGCGCGCGACCCCCGTGCTGCAAGGTTCCAAAAGAGGGGAGGGAGGCGTGAGGTTGCGTATTACGCCGCGCGCTTCCTTCCGTTCGACTGTTATCTTGAAAGCCATTTGCGGTGGGGGCCGAGTCCTTCCTCCCTGCGCTGTGTTTTCGCGGCTTAGTTCACGTTGATGCGGGCGGCGGGACGAGGGTCAATTCGCTCGCTGCTGCTGCCGACGCGTTTACTCACTACAGCGTTTTGCCAGCGAGTTTCCGCTGTCAACGAGTGAGATGCGTTCATGTTTTCTTGTGCGCGCGTGACATCATATGCTTGTAAATTTATTTAGTGTGCCTATGTTTTCAAGTTTATACGGCCAATAAAACTACAGTCCTTACGTCGTATATCTGTCCACTAGTTTGCTATCACAATCGATGCTTCGCATTACGGGCGAAACTGCGACTTTTTTCTTTTTGTTGCCAAACACACTACGCGTCTCTGGAGACTTCCACGTGCGAACCGCGCCTACGTTAGCGTGTGGGACAGCACGACAACGCAGCAGGTGGTGGCATGAATGTGCCTCCTGTGTCTGTATATCCGCTGTCGTTAAATAAAAGATGTCGAGTGCACTTAACGCTGGAAATGGTAAGTTGAGCATTATAACAAGAAAAGGCTGAGCAAGTTGGTAGATATTCATGGTACGGAGAGGCAGACGGCGTACACACCATAGACGCAAGAATAATGAAAATTGGTCCTCCTAGTTGACTTTTTCTTGTTTTGCACGACGATTTTTCCGTACAATGGTAAGTTCAAAGCAATGCAGGCTGAACGATGCTCATGCACCTTTAACAGCGAAGCTGTTTAAGCTGGAGGTAGTCCGGTGGAGTACGCAGAAAACTCCTCCGCCTGGCGCTAACGTCACGGGCGCCGCCTAGCAACGGAGCGCCACCTCCTTGCATACAACTGCTTCGCCGAGCTGGGGGAGGAGAGAAAGCCGAGAGAGAGTGAAAGCAGAGTATAAAAAAGCACCGCGCAGCATAGCGGAGGCGAGGTGGAGAGGAGGAGTGAGGCAGGCGGTAGTAGGACACATAGAACTACTGCCGACGCCGACCGCGTTTCCCCACGTTCGCGCTGAACGCGCCCAGTGTCCTTGACTGCAGCCCATGCCTCTGGCGGCGGTTCGGCAGCTTTCGACCAGAGAACTGGACACTCGTCGCTTCCGAAAAGCTGAAGCGAGAGCTAGGGAAGCTGAAGCCAAGCGTCTAGCCTAACCGCAACAGCACCGCTCGCTCCTCCGCCGTAGCTCTGCCTAGCTTCTCCCCACAGCCACGCGGGGGCGGAGCTAAGCATTGACGTCACTCCGGAGTATATAGCTTCGCGTCACCAAGGCGCGGACACACACTTTGCCTCGATAGTTTGCGCCAGCACATGGATCGTCTGTAGAAGCTCGTCACGCCCGATGAAGAGGAGGAGCGGCGCGAAAGCGCCCCGTTGCCACTTCGAAAGCGACTCCGAAGACTTCGCACTGATCCAGAGTTTCCCCAGCAACGCCACCTAAAGCCTAGCAAACCCAAGCTAATAGAAAGACCAAGTTAAAGCTAATAAAAAGGCCAAGGTAAAGCTAACAGAGATTCAAGTTAAAGCTAAGAGAGAACCAAGTTAAATCTAATGAAAAGCCAAGGTAAAGCTAAGAAATGGCTAACAGCTTCGATTGCTCAGACTTCGCACCACTGGTGTGAAGCTGCACCATTTTTTTAAATATTCAAAGTGCGAAACTAGAGCTCAAAAATGAATGTAGTTTTAGTGGCGTGGCTCAATACCGGCAGCGTAGTGGAGTCTCGGCGATGCCATTACAGGCCTTACAGGGCGTCCTAAAGCTCTTAAGGGGGCCAGAAATTTTGGCGCATCCGCGTATATCGCGTCCGCGTCAGTCGGATGCGCGTATAATTAAAACACCGTCCGAGAAGTTTATTGCGAAGCTTTCCTATTGTAGTCAATGCTTCGCCTGTGGGGCGAAACTCCCATGTTTGTCGTCATATTATCACTGTTCTCGATTTCTCGCCCGGTGCAAAACGTGCTTGCCGTGCTGTCATGATGTCACACACTTCGTTTCCGCAGCTTTTTGGCATGCTAGTAGACTAAGTACCAAGGAACAATGGCGTCGATAGAAACATGTGTACAAAGCTGCATTCTGCTTCCTCGACGAATCAACGCCGAATCGAAGTAAAATACACCAAGTTGCGGTAATTCCAACCGAGAATTACCAATTGCAGCACCATATTTCCCCCTAATAACTACAGAAAAAAAAACCTTGCACATATGCTGCGTCACGGCAGACATGTCTGGGCACGTACGCACGGTATAACAAGGGTGTCTGTTTTCTGTCCAATAACTTTGTCGGAGTAAACGTTGGCATTCCAGCAAAAAACACGGTGTCACATCTTCTCACTGTTTTATGTTTTCTTTGGCACTTGCCCCTCGCACGAACCAGCCGTACTTCAAGCTATTTCCATGTGTCAGTATTGTTCCTCACGGAATGAAGATTGTACGGCGAACGTTGGAGGTGTACAGAGGTCAACATGGAGTAAAGAAAAGATAGGAGTGAGCGCTACGTGACGACCTTTAAGCCAAGCCAAAAAAAAAAAGGGAGGTGAATCAAAGAAGAAGCCGAGAACTGTACCATAAGCACGTAATTGTGTAGCAATGTAGGCAAGCAGTGCACTGCCATAGATCGGCAACGCTAGAGCACCGCATCGCAGATGTCTCCAACGCCGTCCAAAGCACGCGGATCGCTCCTCGTGGGCAAGTATATTGACCTTTCTATACAGATAGCTAGCCGTCTGTCAACGCCGATTTATATCGGTCGCGAACACTGGAACTATAGTTGGTCGAAAGCCAAATGGCACAGGCATCATCGCCTAGAGCCGGATTGAAGCTTGACTTGACGAATAAACAATGAACCGAAAAAGAACAATCTATCTGAAATAAAAAAAAAAGATTTTTGAATTTCCTTAATCAAAGTATCACGAAATTCACTATTAGGTAATTATGACGTCTGAAAAAGAAACACTTCTGCTATTTTAAAGTTTATTAGTTCGCGACTCAATGACCCTACAAGACCATTGCCACCAGGGTCGCATGATTAATGTGTCACTATTCAGCTGTCACATTCGTATTTTCGTTCGTCCCGATTGCAACTTCCCCTTGCTTTGACGGAATCGGTTCTCGACGTTGCTTCGCATTCTGGCTATCAGCGCCGACGTACGTTATCACTCGCTGCAGTTGACTGGCGAACAGTTGGAACGCTGCCAGTGTGCTGCTCGGAAGGGGAGCCGTTCAGCCGTGAGTCGAGCTGTCCGCACGCGAAATACAGGAGGCAACATCTGCTAGCTGCCCCAGCGACAGGGTTAGTTCAGCGATTGCGATTCGCTATTTCGGGTGTGTAGTCATTTTTTTCGGTCTTTCCTCTTAGCGGGAAGTGAATTGACGTCTGCATGTTGGTTGAAAGCTATTTGTTAACCCGACGGCAAGCCTCTGGGGGTCGATTTCGAGCAGCTCGTCGAACGAAGCCAGACAGAGAGACACGTGATCAATGTTGTCAACGCCTGTTTCCTTCTTTCATTCAGTGTTTTATTGTGTGACCGAAATGGAAGCATTCTAACTACTCGTGTTTGCTGTCAGTCTGTGGTGACGTGCGGTGAATCTATACGAATTGAACCCAGGTCGCGGATCCTCTCATTTGCCTACTGTCAATGCTGGTGTTTTCAAAATGGGCTCCTTATAATTGAGCTGTGCCTTCTGTTGGGAACTGTGGTGTCCGAATCGAGGTTAGTTGTGAGCATCGATCGTCACCAATTCAGGGGCATAGCTTCTTAAGGTCCAGATTATTCAATAGCACAACGTCGCAGTAGTTTTTGTTAGAGACTCGCCCATTTCGCATCGTTAATATATAGGTTTCCTTCAAAGGAGGGAAATAACACCAGTACAGAATAATAACATTGCATAAAAGGCTAAACGAAAATATTATTTTATATGAACCCGCCGTGGTAGCTCACTGGTTATTGCGGTGCGCTGCATAGCTCGAGGCTGGGGGTTTCATCTTGGCCGCGTCGGTAGCATTTCGCCGGGGGCGAATTAAATCGTTCATGGAGTTATATATAGAGGCAAGTTAAGAACCACAGGTGGTCAAAATTAACCCGGAGTCTCGCACTACGACGTTACTCATTACCTTATCGCGGAAATTGTGCAAATAAACTGGAACGTTTCTTTTTTTTATTTTATTTTTTACCTCAAATTCATGTATTTTGGATAAGGACGGCATTGTTCATTTTCCTTTGCTTCTTCTAGCTATCCATACAAGAATACACCACTTCGTGTCATTTATTGGAATCACTTAATGGCTATTCTCATTGTACCCTATTCGTTTCTTTGTTCATTGTTGTTTCCTGTTATGACCGCTACATCGAAAAATTGGTAGTATCTTCTCGAAATTCTTGTCTTTGTTTCCAGTTTCGACCGCTCTATCTAAAACTCACTAGTATCTGCTCGAACTTCATTGTTTTCAATTCTGTTTTTCTTTCGTGATATAGTGATATCGGTGAAAAAGAAAATGTAACCGTTTTTTTTCTTCTCAATATAGAAAGGGGTGGTAAGCTGTGTGAACGAAAGTCAACAATAGCACACGTATACACTTAATGAGCATGTCTGGAAGTGGCACTAAAGAAAAAGTTTAATTGGCAATAGTTAATTACAATTCGGGAGTACTCGAAAGATCCCTCTGATTGTGAGCAGCGCCTTGGTTAACCAGAAAAGTTTCAAGAATGATCGGCAAGTTTCATGTTGCTCCGCTAGCTCTTCATGATCTCATGAGATATGTGTAGCGTCTGCATGATACTAGTCAATTGTTCGCCGATAAGGAGAGACCCCAGTGCCTTCTAAAGGAACCAGAGGCTCAATATATTGCGCTTTGAGAACTTATTCAGCAAAGATCGGGCGAAGCGTAGAAATAAAGATGGTTTTGGTTGACGTCATTGTGACTGCCATCTGGGGGCACTAGCACGTTGAGAAGCTGGGTAAACAAGAGATATGACTGCACGACAGGCGCCTCTTGCGCCGAGCGACAGATCGATGATTGTGATAGCACGGAGAAAAGCGGTTACCTTCAAAATGCAAAACAATGTACGGGTGATATGGTGCTCTGACGTCATCTTGGCCAGCCATGTTCGGATGCCAGCACTACGAGAACCGGCGTCCGCGACAGCACATGTAAACTATCTATACATCTAAATTTGTAACATCATACTCGCGTAACGGCACTCCGTTTCGCGAAAGAGAAATTCAAGAAGGAAAACTCTGTCCTAATTTCTTCGCTAAGTACCGATGCTATCTCGTTATAGCGTTGAAATCTAGCAATAAAGAAAATCGCAGATTCAACGCAACGTTGGAATCTAAATGAAGCGAAGCTTGTTTGAGTTAGCGAGATAGAAGCAGTAGCGGTTGATACGAGCCCAGCCTCGTCGTCTGTAGCGCTTACCTGCATGCGTCACAAGGCCGAAGGCGATCCAAGATGCTTCTCGAAGGAAGAATGTTGATGCGAGGTGTATGCGCAAAGAAGTACGACATATATATCTAAACACATTCAAGGAGTCATACGCATTTTCAGAGTGGCACATCCATTCTTGCTTACTGGCCAAGAATGGTCACACACCCCGTGGCTCATAACCAGTGGCCAAAGTTGTTAACCGGACCAGACAGCAGCCAGAAGCAAGGTCTCGATTCGCGCAACAAATCGATAACAGTGAGTGTTTGAGGAAAAAACGTTAACCATAAAAAAAAAACTGTGCAATACATACCCAGTGCCTCGACTTGTCTGTGTGTATTATATACACAAATACAGTATATCCGGCGTGCAAATGACAACGAACTTAGAAACCCGACCAAGACCTTAAGAAAGCTTCACATTAATAGGCTCTTAACCAGGTTTGGGCATTGCAAATCGACAAGCGTGGCTTCTGGCAGCATGGCAACGTGGCAATACTTCTGCTACCTTCCCTATTTTCGAGCCAATTAAAAAAATGTTTGTGGTAATGCGCTCTTTAGACGGCGCCCTACAATTCTAATGTATAACCAAACTTCGCAATTGTGTCCGTTGAGGCATCCTTTAAAGTGCTTTGATAGACTAAACATAGTTTAGTGTTCCATTAAACGGCAGATGCACTAATACGCTTAAGTCACCGTGTTCCTGACCGAAACGTCTTTACAGGAAACTAGGATGGGAGCAGATGTCGAGTACAGAGACCTACCGGGAGGCACTCACAAGCTGAGGTTCGCAGACGAGCTCCCTCGGCACGTGATGTGCGGAACGTGCGGTATGCTCTCCATGCGAATGTACGAGGACGAGCAAGGACACGCTTTCTGTAACGTGTGTGTCTGCCGGGGAAGCCCAGCGGAGGCGATATTTTGCAAGTACGAGAACAGGAATGTCTCTGTCGATCAGGTACGACCCACGCCATAGGCGGAATCTACTGTTTGTGTCGTACGGCATTCATACACAGGGGCGAATACCAGTAACCACCTGGGACCCAGGACATGCGAGAACATAGGTGTGTTGGTTAATCATCACGCAAAGGAAACAACGCACAAACAACGGGTAACAAGGTGTAGCCTGTGGATCGCTGTCGTTCACTGTACGCTGTTTTCTTCCCAGTGACCATTTTTCAAGTGGCCGATACTCAGAGTTCCAGCTTCTATGTAAACATATCTTTGTGCGGAACACTGGCCGGTTTACCAAAGACGTGTGCCAAAATAGGAACACTAGTAGCGACATCTTGAGACGCATTCTCCAACTACATGGAAGAATATTGAGTCACACGAGTCTTCTCGTCGAATAAAAATAGAGGACTCACTCTTAAGAGCGATGTCGCTGCCGATGCATTACGGTGTAAATGGAGTCTAACATGGTTGGTTGCTGTATTAAGGCTCTGTTTTGTCTTGTACTTTTCGCCAATAGATGGCGCCACCAACTGGGCTGTTCCCGCCTACGACTCTGTTAACCCGGTATGCCGCAAACTGCAATACATCTGTAGGCAAGCTAGAGCTCTGTTAATTTATAGTACGATGCGACCATTCTACCCGTTTCACCCAAAGCGCTCCGAAATATAATGTACAAGACATCTCTGGAGGTTAGAGTCCAAACGACGATCACATGGAAAGAACGCAAGGACTTTTCTTGTCATTGCCTTAGCATGTACTGTATAATCTCGCGCCTACACGTGAGTGAATTAGGCCAGCGAAAATTTGCCTTCCTTCCTGTGTTGGTGGTCTACCAGCGCTGCATATAAAGTAATTCAAGGCATTTAAACAACACTACTTTCCGTAATACTTGGAACTACAATGTTTCTTTTTATTCTCGTTGCAGCTGACTGAAGCATTTGACATTATTCAAGTGATAAAAGACCAGGTTGTGTTTTGCCCTAATGAAGAAAAGGGGTGTCCTGTTTACTCCCCTCTATGCAAAATAGAGGTAAGTTATTGCTAGTTATATAGCGGAATATTTGGAAACGTCAAGCGTATGACCAAAGAGGTGGAAGGCTCTTAAAACGAGCATTTCATTTGCTTACATAAATTACCGTCTTGTGCATCACTCTCAAGTTTCTTATCTATGTGAGCATTATGAATGTTGAAAGATATAAAATCTCCACCAATACCCATTGTCAACAGAGCAAATTTTATTTGCCCTGTTTTCAATAGCCACAGTCTAGAGCTACTCATTTGAAAGTATGTATGCTTCAAACAATTCTTGGCATTCTAAGCAAGTTGCGAAACTGTCCGCTTCACGTAAAAAATGCAAGTAATTCTATGTAAGGCAATGCGGAGACTGAAGTGGTCTTTTTCTTGCTTTTAGTCTCACAAATTTTATTTCTGTACAGTTCTAATTACAGATAAGATGCGTAGAATAATAAAATGAGAACACTTCAGCATGAGAACAAAACGCAAACTCGCCAGTTTCGCAAACAGATCCAATAAGTTACTAAAGAAATCGGTAACATGTGAGTCTCGTAGCCAACAAAAATTTTCTCACAGCCCCGGCCAGAGGTGAACATATCGGCTTACCGGTGTAAGCACTATAATGCTGTAAAATTTCATACCATCACGTTCGTCCCGATCACATTCAGTCTATTGTACTCCTTCCGTTCCCGCAGACTAGGGTAGCAGACCGGATACAATGCTTGACTGTCTGTCTGTCTGTCTGTCTGTCTGTCTGTCTGTCTGTCTGTCTGTGTGTGTGTGTGTGTGTGTGTGTGTGTGTGTGTGTGTGTGTGTGTGTGTGTGTCTGTGTTGTGTGTGTGTGTCTCTGTCTGTCTGTCTGTCTGTCTGTCTGTCTGTGTGTCTGTCTGGTCTGTCTGTGCGTCTGTCTGTACTTTGCGTCTGTCTGTCTGTGCAGTCTGGCTTGCTCTGCTGCGTCTGTCTCCTGTCTGTGCGTCCTGTCTGTCTGTGCGTCTGTCTGTGCCGCTCTGTCTGTGCGTCTGTCTGTTCTGTCTGTCTGTCTGTGCGTCTGTTCGTCATGTACTGTGCGTCTGTCTGTCTGTCTGTGCGTCCTGTCTGTCTCGTGGTCGTCCTGTCTGTCTGTCTGTCTGTCTGTCTGTCTGTCTGTCTGTCTGTCTGTCGGTCTGTTCTGCTGTCTGTCTGTCTGTCTGTCTGTCTGTCTGTCTGTCTGTCTGTCTGTCTGTCTGTCTGTCTGTCTGTCTGTCTGTCTGTCTGTCTCTGTCTCTGTCTGTCTCTGTCTCTGTCTGTCTGTCTGTCTGTCTGTCTCTGTCTGTCTGTCTGTCTCTGTCTCTGTCTCTGTCTGTCTGTTTAATCTAATTTAATCAGCCCAATAACCCGTCAATGCTGGCCAAACGTCGTTCTGTTACATAAAGCTGTTTCCGTTTTTTCTTTTTCAGGATCATTACCTTCAATGCGAGAAGACTGAAATTGACTGCCTGCAATGCCAGCAGCGAATCAAAGGGTGCCACTGGAAGAGTCACTCGAAGGACTGCCCTCGAAAAATAGTGCAGTGCCGCTTTTGCGTAGCAGCTTTTCCACAGATTGATCTCCAGGTATTTCTCATGTGTCACCTACTTGCCTTTATAAATCAGAGTAATCGTAACGGGCCTGCAATTACGCAATTAGTTTCAAAATATTTGCTATTCGAAGCTTCGTTTAAGAGGTCCTTCAAGGCAAATCATACAGCAATAACTCGCACCACTTCACTTTTAAAGTGGGGAACAGATTCCGTTTGTGACGGCTGTTCTTTTTTATTCACCCAGTGGCATCATTTAAATAAGCCTCTCCGTGAAGCTATAGCACGCCTGCTTTGTTGCGTATTGCATATTGTGAACGAATAACCCATAACGTTGGACTTCACGTCCTCTCTCTTCATTTGCGCCATTTTACTCGTCGCTGCAATTTCATTTCTGCTCGGGTATTCCTGATCGCTGAGCAATCTAGCGGTTTTGCAAGTTTGGTCTCACGTTATGTAAAGAGATTCATTACTTGAGTTTCTCTACTGCTTCAGGTACGCAGAAATTCAAGCGCAGCAATAATTAAGAAACTGACGTTTAGGTGTAACGCGCTAGATGTCCTCATGACGCTAACGTGAAAACCCACCATCGAGACCCATACCAACGGCACTTCCTTTCATGATGACGTCGCAACACGCATACTGCAGAAATGACGTGCATTGTTTTTCTTGGACGGCCCACTTTCAGACGCACGAAGCCCTGTGTGCTGAGAATCCAAACTGTATTACATCATCGACCCTGCAGCATTCATACCCGAGCAATTTCTCTGCGTTGACTGTTCCCGCAGCGCAGACGGAAAATGGATCAGAACACGTTTCTTTCAGTGTAAGTATTCCACTGCCCGTGAGGATATTTCTTTCTTGCTCAGATAATGTTATGGGCAAAAAAATAAAACAAAAGGTACGAGTAAACAAAACAAGCTCATGTGCACGTGTCAGGCCATATACACTAAACCGATATACACACTAAAGGCTCCTTAAGAGTAAGCTTTAGCTCGGGGGCTCGTATCTAAATACATGGGAAAGGCGAAATCCTTTCTCTCGGCATCCACTACACGAAATTTGATGAGATTTGAATGAATTTGAACGAAACTATCATGTTTACAACACGGTAACTCAGGAATGAAAAACAATATCACAGTTCAGTATATTGCGTATATATATTCTGTATATTCAGATGTTAGTACATCTGAAGCGGATAAAATTGATTTAATACACGTGGCTCTCAAAAAAAGAAACGAGCAATATGTGAGTGCAGCTTTTCGCAAAACCCTTGTAAACAATGTAACAAATTGACGTAAGATATAAATTGGCATATCAAATTTGTCTGCTTTGGATGCTCAAACGTATGCAATTTGCAGAATTGCGGTATGTGTTCATAGTGCAGAATTCGTGTTTCCATTATTTTCAAACTTACCAATTTTTCATAGTTCCTTTTAAAGCATTCGGAACCTAATTCAAAATTCCGCTTCGAAAAGTCACTAGCTTTTAGCTTTCTCTCTCAAGTGCTACAAATTTCATTAAAACCAGTCAAGGGGTTATCTCAGAAAAGCGTTTCTGCATTTTACATTTATTTGAATAGGTGGCATCGGAGTAGGGCCCGAGCTAAAGCTTCTTCTTAAGAAAAAAATTCACAGCATATCCACGGGGTGAATGATGATGAGTGGGCGAAGCTCCGAAGGGAATCATCGGATCTCCCGCTTAAGGGGACGCTAGCCCAAACGCGTTAGAAACGTGCAGTACTCTCTAGTAAGGGGGAGCGGCCACAGCGTCTTACGCAGCCATTTATACATGCCGGAACGTGCACCGCGTTTTCCGACGCCATCACATGACTGCTGAGAGAGTATACCCCCCGTATTCATAAACGCCCCTCGACTTGAACTTGACTTGCCACCGCCTTGGGCAGCGCGTTCGAAACGCGTTGAAGCTAAGGCGGAGAGGCCACAGCGTCTTACACCAGCTTCTTACACGGGCCGTAACGCGCTAGCACAAACGCGTTAGAAACGCGCTAGAAACGCGGCCTTTCGTTAATGTTGGGTATTTATTGCCATCGTGGTGCGTGTGTCTATGTGCGCTTCGTGGCGTAGTGGGCTAACGCCGTGCGCTCGGAAGCGAGGGGTCCCTGGTTCGATTCCGCGCTACGGACACAACTCCGGAATTTTATTGCGATAGCAATTATATGGACACTCAAAAGCAGATTTCTGCCGTCGGCGTCGCCGTCGCCGTAGCCGTCGCCATCGCCATCGCCGTCGCCGTGAGGTTCCGTATGACGTCATTTGGAGAAGAAATCGTCGCCGCGCGCCGAACGCTGTATGTGCGAGTGAAAGGGCGCGAGGGGCGCGTCTTTCACGGGGAGTGAACGCACGGCGGAGAACAAACGCGCGTTCCGCGCCGTGCTCGCTTAAGGGCTGCAGAAGTAGGCGTCTCTTTTCTCCTTTACAATCACCATATATGTAGAGCAAACGCACCTTCTTCCGACGCGCGAGAAGCCGTGGGGGAGGGGGAGGGAAGGGAGGCGACGTTTAGCTGCGGCACCAAGTGCCTATTTATATCACAGGCTCCGGCAACAGTCACCAACGCCGCACGCATTTTGAGCGAACGCGGGCAAAACGCCGATGGCGTCGACAACAGTTCTGCGTGTTGCCGATGCTGCTGCATGTCCAAGTTTATACAGCTGATAAAGCTAATATCATTACTCCGTATAGCTCTCTACAAGTTTGCTATCGCAATTGATGCTTCGCCTTTCAGGTGAAACTGCGACCACTTTTTTTAACACGACAGTGTTTTATGCCGGGGTCCACCAAGACTTCACTTTCTCACTTTTCTCAGACTGGTTACACACTACTACTACGACGACGGGGACGGAACGGATGCCGCTATATGGAGCTGCGCTCCTAAAAGCTTTTTATGAGCTTTTCGGCAAGATACAGCAGAACACAGCAGCCACCTTCACGAAAGTCCGGGAGGGTTGATGAAGAAAACTTCCTGTTAAACGCTCCTGTACCGTGAATTGGGTACGCGCTAAATAAATAATTTGTCGCAGTTTCACCCGAAAGGCGGAGCACCAATTGCGATCGCACATTAGTAGAGAGCTATACGGAGTAAGGATAGTAGTTTTATCAGCTGTATAAACTTGGACATGCAGCAGCACCAGCAACGCACAGAACTGTTGTCGACGCCGTCGGCCTTTTGCCCGCGTTCGCACCGGACGCGCGGGGCGTTTTTATATAAATACGTATTTGGTGCCGCAGCTAAACGTCGCCTCCCCTCCCTCCCGTCCCCCACCACCTTTCGCGCGACGGAAAAAGTTGCGTTTGCTCTCTATATATGGAAATGAGGAAAGAGACGCTTAATTCTGCAGCCCTTCAGGGAGCACGGCGCAGAACGCGCGTTTGCTCTCCGACGTGCGTTCGCTCCCCGTGAAAGCGCGCGTCCCTCGCACCCTTTCACTCGCACATACAGCGTCCGGAGCGCGGCGACGATTTCATCGCCGTTGACGTCATACGGAACCTCACGGCGACGACGACGGCGACGCCGATGGCAGAAATCTGCTTCGGAGTGTCCATATAATTGCTATCGCAATAAAAACAACCAGGTTGTCAAAATTATTCTGCAGCTTCTCACTACGGCACGCCTTATAATCAGATCTTTGGTTCGGCATATAGAACCCAAGAATTCATTTCAATTTTTCTAACAGTAACTTTTGTCTTTCGGCACTAGTGCGTATCATTTAGTAAATTACTTGAAAGCGTATGTTGTTGGGCAAATTGGTATGTGTTTGAAAGATATAAATGAGCACTAAGGTAACAGGGGTTTGGAAAGCCGCAAAACAGGTGCTCACGTACAATTCATGTTTGCTGTATTCATTTTTTTTTCTATGATGAGCGTTTAGTTTATTGCTGCAGATTTCCTACTTTGAGACAATCTCTCTGCCAACTTTTCCACTGAATTTTTCCACTGAGATAAACCACACAATGTTTTGTTTTCAATGGCGACATCGTGTATGCGAAAAGAAATGGCCATGTAGAAATATTTAATTTTATGCAGTCTTCCTTGAAAAAATAAGTCTATTGGACTAGGCATGAGGCCTTTAAACACGAATAAACACGATTTTTTTTATTCTTGAAAGCTCTGCACTAACCACTTTCATGTCATGAATGTCATATCAAGCTGATAGCGTGCATGCGGTTCCGGACTTGAAAGAGCTGGGAGTGCAGCTTTCAAGAAACGAAAGATTCGCATGATTGATTACGATTAGTGTTTGGGACAACATAAACCCCGACGAGGGGCGAACAATTCCTAGCGTGTATTTTGCCGAAACGTTCCCTGTCAAGGTGAGATTAAGTTCAATTATCCTGTATTTACGCAAATATCAAAGACTGGGGGCGGTGCCACTATGTACCTTCCGCAATACAGCTGCGCGATACCATGTACTTTGTCAGAGGCTGCTCGGCATAATAGTTTTTGAACAGTGGAGATGATTATGCTGAGCGTAATCTGTACGTCGTGGACAGAAAACTGTGGGCCGATCCTTGAGGTAGTGCAGAAAGGGTCTAAGCGCAATGGCGCACACACCCGTGAACTGACGAAGCTGAGCCTGACTAAGTCTGGATAAGCAGGGTTGGCACTACTTAAGCTTAGTCATTCATCGATAGCCAATCAATATCCAATCAATAGCTAATCAATAATCGATCAATAATCTATCAATAATCAATATATTTCGGGAAATGCTGGTGATGACTTGGTAGTGCTTAGCCTAGCCCGAATACGTGGCGAATACATTGCGATAGCCAATCGATAGCCAACCAGTAGCTAATCGATAATCAATCAATAATCAATAAATTCCGGAAAATGCTGGGGATGAGTTGGTAGTGCTTAGCCTAGCCCAAAAGCCAGGACTAGTTAGATCATCAGCACCCCTCTCTCTTTAGCATTGCGCCTCCAGTGCAAGCTGGAGCCATGAATAAAGTCCGAAAAAGCACCTTTTGCGCTACATATCGCCCCTTAAAGAATACATGGTTCCCAGCACTTCACTATAACAAGTAATCCCTCCTCTGGAATATTTCGTCAATCCTTGCTCTCAACTTACTCTTTCGTACTCGCTTATGCTGTACGGCGGCCGCATTTTGGTGGGGGCCAAATGCAAAAACACCCGTGTACTTAGATTTAGGTGCACGTTAAAAAACCCCAGGTGGTCCAAATTTCCGGAGTCCCCCACTACGGCATGCCTCATAATGAAATCGTGGTTTTGGCACGTAAAACCCCATAATTTTTAAAATATGCTCCTCAGTCCTGGGAGGAGGGTCAGCTATGTAAGCTTTTTATTGCGATAGCAATTATATGGACACTCCAAAGCAGATTTCTGCCGTCGGCGTCGCCGTCGCCGTCGCCGTGAGGTTCCGTATGACGTCAATGGAGATGAAATCATCGCCGCGCGCCGCCGAACGCTGTATGTGCGAGTGAAAGGGTGCGAGGGACGCGCGCTTTCACGGGGAATGAACGCACGGCGGAGAACAAACGCGCGTTCTGTGCCGTGCTCCCTTAAGGGCTGCAGAAGTAGGCGTCTCTTTCCTCCTTTACAATCACCATATATGTAGAGCAAACGCGCCTTCTTCTGACGCACGAAAGGCCGGGGGGGGGGGGGGAGGGGGAGGGAAGGGAGGGGACGTTTAGCTGCGGCACCAAGTGCCTATTTATATCAGAGGCTCCGGCAACAGTCACCAACGCCGCACGCATTTTGTGCGAACGCGGGCAAAACGCCGATGGCGTCGACAACAGTTCTGCGTGTTGCCGGTGCTGCTGCATGTCCAAGTTTATACAGCTGATAAAGCTACTATCATTACTCCGTATAGCTCTCTACAAATTTGCTATCGCAATTGATGCTTCGCCTTTCAGGTGAAACTGCGACAACTTTTTTCCATTAAAAGCAGTTCTCTGCCTGAAAAAGACTTTTGTCAAAATGTTGGCTCCAGCTACGTTATACGTTTTTTCTTCGCCAACTGTTCGATTCAACCAATATTTAATTGAAAAATACACACGGACGAAGGTTACCACAAGACAGTTCACCCACTTTTTATCACATCGTCTCCTCACCGTATTATAGAAAGTCCCCCCCCCCCCCCCCCCTTCACTCAACACGCAACCTCAACACGCAACCTGCGCTCCAGTGACATTTCACGTTAATTCGTGGGTAAAGTAAGGACTTCTGTCGAAGGGTGACGTTGTGCTTAAACCAGTGGACTGTAAGATGAGCTTCCATGGTTGAAGTTCGTTTGATAATACGAGGCTCCGTCTTATCGTTATCCCTGTGACGTGTCTAAGAAAGGAAATGAGCTTCCTTTTTAAGTGCGAAGCACTTTAGGGGCCCCTTCTGTCGGCGGCGTCCTTCGCGTGCGATCTGCCGTTATCCCGCTCACAAACAAGTGCTCAAAACAGGGTCGGAACAAGTGCAGAATAGACTACGATATTTCAGAATAATTTAACAGACAGGAATAATGAAACATTAAGCGAAATAATTAGCAGAGACTCCTTAAAAACTAGGAGTACGCTTAAGCTTCGCCTTTAAGAGTGGAACGCGATAGCGTTATTGGACGCCGTTGACACCGTCACCGTATTCTCATTGACATGGGGCCCGATCAAAATTTAGAAAGGCTTGGTTTTCACCATTCCCCTCAATGTTGCCTAGAACCAAATTACAGCGAAACAACATCGGAATTGGAGGACGCTTAAGCTTCGCCTTTAAGAGTGGAACGCGATATCATTCAAAGATCCCTGGCTGCTTATCAGGCTTTATTCTCGTATATTCAAATTACAATCCGACGCTATCACGTCTGTAGGTGGTGGTTTAGTCGTACTTTACGATTTTTCTGACAAATTTTACTTTGAGAAATTCTTTTTTTTTTTTTTTTTTCACTAATGCCTTCCGCCACGTGAAGGGCCCGCCCGCTCGGGTTGGTTCGGGATGATGCGGTTCCGCAAGAGTATTTCCGCTAGACGCCGATGCTTACGCCGACGCCGACATCGACACCGACGCCGGATTGAAACGCCAGACTGGCACCAGCGCAGCGCTAGAGAGGACGCCAACACCTCACAACCGCACTTTTGATTCACATTAGTGGAGCTGCATTAGCGCTAGATTTGAACTACACAAGCGCAGGATTTGAGCTGAATTGGAGCTGCATAAAGCACTGGATTTGAGCAGGATTTGAGCTGTATTGGAATTGCATTTGATTTGGGGCGCAGAATGACCTTGAAGTCGTTCCGAGGTAGCGGCGGCAGCCGGCGACGCGGGCCGCGCGTCTCTCGGGGCGAGCTCATGGCGCTCGCTGCGGACGCGTCGCACGTCGCTATTACGATGTTTTTTTTTTTTATTATCTTTTTTTTTACGCAAGCTTAATGCATTGTCATGTCTGGTTTGCTCTGGTTGTGACTTTGCTCTGCAAACGCCTTTGTGGAGTTAGATGCTGTTGCATTTATGCCACCTAATTATCATGCCTCCGGTGCAGATGACGTCACACTCACGAGATCCTGTAAAAATCCGGCATCGAGGATGGCCTTGGTTGATCCTGCCCGCGGTTTACTGTTTTGCCTGCCTCGCCTTTTTCCCCCGTGCCGCTATCAACGTCTGCGTAAAACCACTACTCAACATTGCCTTAAGAGCAACGCGTTTGACGTGCCGAACAGTATTAAGCCTATATCACGCAGTGCTATCGGCTTTTGGTTCTTCTTCGAAGGACTCCTTGCAAAACGCAAAATTTCGTGCGGTGCACAATAAAAATTTTTGCTAGTCGCGCGCCTTATGCACGTGCGTTTCCACTGACCTCGCGTGTTCTGATAGGCCAGTAGCATAACGCACGAAAGAGTTCGCACAGTCCTCAAGTCTTGAAGTAATAGCAATAAAAACCTGAAGTTATATTGAACTGACTTGATTTTTTTTTCTTTCAATATCATGGCCTTAAGTGTTCTTGGCGGAACTTACCGGTGTACGGCATTCTCCCCGCTACATGTGTGCACAGAAAAAAAAAAACATAACGCAATTTATTTGCTTATAGCTCTAGAAACTACTCAACGCTTCGAATGCGCTTCTATGGCTCAGAAAGCAAGCAAACTGTTTTGGAATGAAATTCTTCCTTTCCCGTATTACTGTCTGAAACAAATGTCTGCAAAAAGTAGCACAGCACTCGCAAACTCCCGCATTTGCCTCACTGCTGCCTTCGGTTACCGTTATGGCACATACAATAAACCAGACTCACAGAAAGCAGCGAATTCGGAGCTAGAGTATTATTTGTTTCTGGGAACACTGCTTCAAATATTTTAGGTTCCTTCTTAATTGTCGCGTAACACGAAGGCGATCAAGCAGAATGCATTGCTGAGATCGGCTAAAATCGCCAGAAATGTCTGTTGCAAAAAAGAATTTAAAGCACCCAAGTCAATACTGCATTCTAAAATGTTTCCGTTACATGAGCGCACATTCCTAAAAATGAAATTCCAGGCTTTTACGCGCCAGAACAGCTATCTGATTATGCGGCCTGCCGTAGTGGATACTCTTGATTTATTTTGACCAACTGCAATTCTTTAACGTGTAAATAAATTTAAGTACATAAGCGTTTTTGCATTTGACCCCCATAGAAAGGTGGCCGTGGTGGCTAGGTTCGAAACCGCGGCCTCGAGCTCGGTAGCCCAGCGCCATGGCCCCTAAGCTACTGCGGCGAGTGAAGAGACATTTCTCTGGAGCAGAAGAACATTTGCCCTGGATTTTGCACATTCGGCAGATGGGAAGCATACGCCTCTCCACCCGTTAAAGGAATAAGATGCACAGAAACACTGGTTACAACTCTGCTATATATAAGTACATGTGTAAGAAAATCTTGACACTTGAATCGTGTGTTAGCGCTATTGCCTTGGGTGTTTGGGGCAGCCTCAACACGACTGTAATACAGGTGTAAGTAATGCGAGAGAAGTTTTAAACACGGAAAAAAAAGGATTACCTTTTATAGCTGCACTTAATACACGCATTAGCTGGTAACTACCTCTATCGAATAAAGGCTGGTCTTGCTAACTGCTGAAAACGTGTACCTATACGCGATAGCTCTGCAAAAAGGAATTACTAGTACTTGTTTTGTTCCGATGGTGCAGCATGGCCTTTAGAGATTTCATCTCCAGCAACAACGTTGCAAATAAATTTAATTCAATTCAATATGCCCATGATGCAACCTTCGCGGCACCCTGCGCGGCATGGGTCATGGGCCACCCGCCTTGGTGGCTTAGCTTATGGCAAAACTGGCAGAATCTGCAAGGCAAGGAATCACTTTGCTGGAAGGCCGCTTACGGAGAATACCCCTTTGTCGTTGATCTGGATGACTGCAGCAATATACATTTCTAAGCTCTTCGTCGTACAATCACTATTTGTATGCTGACGAAAGTAAACAGATACTCGTACAACAGAAAACACGCGTGACGAGGTGACGTATTGCAGTCGTCATGTTGCATGTTTGTGGCACACACAAACAATGAGACTGAAGTGAGGGGGCTTTATCAGAAACTCTTTTGTTTTCTTGAATGCGAAATATGTGCGATTCCTCGTGTATCGCCGCGACACAATCGCATTTCAAAGCGAAGTCTTCTTTGCTTACCCCTCCGGGTTCGACGCGTCGGCTGATACTGCGGCTGCTGTCTGCTGCTGGGTCAGCCGGCATTTTGATGGATATACTTGTGGACGAAGTTCGCATGCACGGACGAAGTTCGCATGCACATACTAAGTTCGTATGTGCACCAAACACTAGTACCAGACAACAGGCTTATATAAACCTTGTATTGTGACTTACAGTGTAATCCGAGTAAGCGCACCTCTTCTCTGTGTAACGAAAAAAAAATATTTGTGCGTAATATTGCTGTATATTTTACGACGCCTTTAAATGGACTGTGTGTGTGTGTGTGTGTGTGGGGGGGGGGGGGGTGGGGAGGGTTTCACTGTGAAATTCCCTCATATGCCTACCAATCTTGCCTTGGTTGGACTGACACTCAATGCACAGCTATTGAGAGTATAGTTGCTGTTTATGCATTGCTCGCATCTATTCGGCTGATGGACTTGCGACTGTAGGCTTATGGTGACTTTGGAACATGCCAGTGTTTAAAGTTTTATGTTACCGTAGTTTAAAAGACGATTTTAAATACGGATTCCTTGATCTGGAAATGTACGTTGAAGTTCACGCTCTCACTTCTTTTTCTTTTTTTTTTTCTTGTTGCTTTCGTACCTCGCCCTCCTAGACATTTCATTTCTTTACGCAGAGTGCAGAACTTGACTTGCCAAGCGATACGACTAGTGACATGGATGAAGGCGAAAGAGAGTCCTGGAGTCTAACGATTAGGAATCTTCGAAAGAATATACTCACCTGCCTGAGTATAGTCGGGAACTTTCCTCTCGCGAGTTTTCTTCGTCGAAATCCGTTCACCAGAAATTTTGGGCTTCCGTTTTTCACCCTTGTGTGCATTGCACTTCTCGTAAGGTGCAGGAGACATCAATAGAGCTACGGCAGCGAAATTCCAGCTCTTCGTTTGTGTAGCATGTCCTTGTATGATTGGTGCCGCTTTAATAAAGAAATTTCTTTCTTTTCGTTATTTAAATTACTATCTCTTGCCACTGCTCCAACGACGCCGCCATAAACATTTTACCAAAACAAAACAAGGATGCAGAAACATGAGCGCTAACCTGCAACAAATGTTTCATCACAAACAACCGAAACACACTCATTTACGTTTAAACTGTCCGTTTGTCACTAAACATACCACATATCGATATTATGCTCACCTTCACTCAAGAACATACAAGTCACGCGCACATTAGGCCTCATTAAAGAAGAAGAATTGCTTTTGTGTAGATACAGGAATCGCGAATTTGTGCTCTCGTAAGCTTGTCTAATAGATGCATTACCGCATAATCTGTCGAAATCCACAACAATCCTACGGATTCTTCACTGACGCACATATAGAATGAGATAGGACGTAACAGAGCTGTACATACGCGCGTTGCTGCTTCAAATGCACTGTGATCCCACGCCTAAGAACACACGTAGACATAGTGAAGTTATAAAATTATTTCTTGCAGTAAATATCTCTGGCAGCACTGAAAGTCGTTTTCTTTCTACAGCACACATCATCACTTCCACGTATTCTTGCCCTACTTTGAAAGCACCTGTGCGTCGTGTAGGCTGTAGTTTTCGGTCTCTTGTACATGCTTGACTATACAGGCCAGAAAAGTTTGAAGTGGATGGCAGTAGATATCATAGTCTTTCCACTCGCTGTAACCAACTCTGACAAAAGTTCTTTGTACACAGGCACATCATATTCACGCTCCCACGATGACGTTCCATGGGTACGAAACAAGTCCGTCAGTCTTTGTCTCTATCGGAGGTCTTTCTCGTTCACTGCTCTGAACAAGTCAGCAATTCTTCGTCCTCTCTGAAAACGAAGCAGTTACATGGGATCAAGATGTGAACTCGGGGGAACAAACCATGAACGCAACAGAAGCTTGAAGGATTGAGATGCTTCTATGTTCCATGTAAATGTCATAAGTTCTATGTAAATGTCATAAGATTGGGTAAGCAGTCGCTCTCTGCGATGGGACCCGCTCCTGTAACACCAAAACATCCACACTTGAGGGCAGTTTCCAGAATTCGGATGTAATGGGTGAATGATTGAAAGTATCAGAGCTAATTGGCGCGTGCTGACTAAGCATCTTTATCACTCATAATTAGCTTCGAACATTATTTGGGCTGAGAGCAAGATATTCAGAAACGAAAGAGAAAGGATTTGCGATATACTCGTATACATATTGAAGACGAACCCGTCATTTTGTTCCCGTATTATAGCGAAGATGACAAGTTTATACGCTCACGGCCTACATAATTCAACATATTATATAATCACATCCCTACAGATGTTTATATCTTACTTGGAAACCCAATAAAGTTATCATACAGTAATACTGCGCCTTATGTTTGTTAGGTACCCATTCATGACTTATTGCTTGCTTCAATCATGCGTGAAATAAGTTTCTTTTTTAATGACAAGCCTAAAATCATACATTTCTATAACCAGAACTGTGACAGCAACTTGCCTTCTTTTCAGCAGCTGCTTGTACACAACGTAAACTGCCAGAAGAACAAAACACACCACTGGGACGACGATCATCAACGTTATTGTGGTGATGCTGAACCATGGAGGGGCAGGCTTGGCTGAAAAACAATAACTCAAATGTAATCAGTTACTTTAATTTTTATTACAACGTTCTAATAGGCACAGAAAGGAAGAAAAAATCTGACGGGCTCACAATATTACAAATGTTATTCAATACAATCAGTGGCACAAATATCGTACAAACGCTAAGCCTCTCAATCGTTTAAACCTCACTTCGTCTCCTCGGCTTAGCAGCTATAGCATTCTGCACTTATTGCAAAAGACTCCACTTCAAGTCGCAGCCTCATCTCCCACAGTTGCAGAAACACGCAATGTAAGACTGCTTGAAGTCATGATTTCCATATTTTTATTCTTGTAAAAAATATCGCACTTCCGCCCTGAGATCCTTCAAATAAACGTAATAGATTTACACGTCAAATAATAAACAAGTATCTGCAACTGAAGGACTTGTATATTTGGTCATGTCATACTCACGTCCATACATGGTCTTTACTTCTATCACAGTGGCCGGTCCTTCCTTGGTTTGGTGCACGCCATTGTTAAAGGCTGATACTGATACCCTGTAGATGCAGTTTGCAGATAAGTTGCCGACGACCAGTCTTGTAGCTTTCGTAATCACATCGAAGCCCATAGAACTGTTGGCGAATGTAACCTTATAGCCATCAAGGGGGCCTCTAACTTGTTCAGGACGAGTCCAAGCCAGTCCGATGCTGTATCGAGTCACGCTGGTGTAGTTGAAATTCCTAGGTGTGTCGGGGGCTGAAAATGGTGACAATAAAGCTTTCTCACATCAGGTCATCAACTTTATTTTCCTTGATCAATAAAGAAAGCAGCAGCCTCATAAAATCCCCCACGTACAGTAGCTTGGCGGGGAGGCTTCCCTTCTACCCTAGGTTTGACAGAAGTGAACAGCATATTCATGTTATCCTCACGACTGCATTACCTTCCACTTAGGCAGTCACAAAAGATAACTGCAACAAAAACAGCCTGCATTCGGATAAGCACACTGCAGAAACGCAAATATAAGTTACAAAACGTCACCAGCTCTTCCCCTGTCGAGAAAAGGGGGGTAAGCAAAGCTTGTGACAAGACGACGCTGTCGCAGGCGTTCCGCTTCGTTTGCCCTAAACTCAGGGTCGGCGGCTCTTCACTGACGTTTGGCCTGAACATCGCGCTCCCGCAACTCGGGGTCCGGGACTCTTCGCTGACGTTTCGCCTGGGCTTCCGAAGCCCTCGCGCTAGAATCGGCACGCTAGAATCGGACGACCAGCTTCGCTTACCCCATATTTTCTTGACAGGGGAAGGGCTGGTGATTTCGTCTTTGGGTCCCACGTGTTACAAGGGTAGTTCAAGGGCGTGTTACAGGTCCCCCAGCTCACAGGTGTATGTGCCATTGAGCTTGGACCCTTTCGGCATTATTACTGAGATCGGCCCATTTTTTAGCGGGCACATCACTTCCCCCACCGCCGACACTTGTGAGGCAATACAAGCTTCGCTTCAAAATGGGTGGGATATGTCTTAAAAATGAAGTACTAATATACAGTGTACGCACGACACTAAAACAAAAGTATGCAAACGCTCTGTGCTGAAATGAATGTACAAGTTATTCGAAGGGACAACTGCCAGTGCAAAACGTGTTCACGTTTACATGTATAATTGAAGAAGCCCATTTCATTTCAATCAAAAAATAAAGAAATGAATAGACGACTTTAGTACGTGGGGCCGCGCGCTCAAGTGGCCACCAGTACAGAAGTATTGGAATCTTGAGAGAAGGCTTCACCTGCGCTAGATGTGCCTCGTCTAAGTAGTCAAGCATTTCTTCTACCGTCGTAGCTAACCATAGGGAAACAGGTTAGAAAGGCAAACGCGACTCCAATGGCCACAAAATGTCATCACGCTTCCGTGAAGCCTGTGCGCCTGAGTGCATCCGTCTGGTGGCACCCGCTTTTTGCCTGCCGGGTATATGCAGCGAAGTTCATGACCTGCTGCTGGTAAACGCATGAAACGCAAAGTTACAACACACAACCGAGAAGACAGTGGCACGCAGTCTGAAGACGGGGTAGGTTTTACACTTAACTTTGTTGCATATTTCAGCTGTTTGCGCGGAGACGCTCCAATAGTCATCACGATGTCAGCGCGTGAATGGTTCCTCGTGCGGCAATTACACTTGTGTGTTGTGTACGGGAATATCTCGTGCCGCTTAGAATACTGAAAATGATATTTTGAACGTGTATCTGAGAATGTGTCTTTCAATACGTTTTGACAACTTGCCGGCGAAGACGAACCAGTTGCATTTAAATATATTGCCTGTCACGTACACTTTCTTCCAAGCGTTTGCTGAAAAATATACCTTGGTGTACAAATATAAGAACTATGAGGACTCTGCGGGTGCGTGTTTTCATACTGATGAGTACGCGAGAGCACACTGTTTCACGAACACCCGATTAATTGCAACAGGCAATGGATAATGTTTACAAGCCTTTCCTGCGTTTCACTGGGTACAGAGCTTCTCAGACGTTCCTCCCAAAATGGTGGCTACGTGTCGGCAAGTGCATCCAAAGAGCCCGTAGCAACCAAAAGTCGCAATTTTGCCCGAAAGGCGAAGCATCGACTACGATAGCAAATTAGCAGAGAGCCATATAAAGTAAGGATAGTACTTTTATCGGACGTATCAATTTGTAAACATTCGCTTGCTAACTAAATTAACAAGCATGGTATCAGCGCGCACAGCAAACATGAACGCATCACACTCGATGAACGCGGACACTCGCTATCAAAACGCTGGCGTGAGGAAACGCGGCTGCAGCAGCGAGCGAGGTGACCTCCGTGCTGTTGTCTATCGCTTCAAGCCAAACTGAGCGCCGATAACACACAGCACGCACAAAGCTACGTGCCGCCGACGCACCTATAGACTCTACCCCCGACGCAGATCGCGCTCAAGATATGGACCCGCGACCGCGCGCAGCCAGCACATACGCAGTTGCACCCGAAGTAGAATGCCGCCCCCCTCCCTCCCCTCCTCGCGATTCCTCACAACGTTCGGTGCCTAGCGCGCAACGGAAGACGGCGCGTTTCCTACCTGCTTTCCTCTATTTCGCGCTGGCGAGATTAAGCCACGATCGTCGGCTCCGCGCGCACGCTTTCACTCGCACATACAGTGTAGGGCGCACGGCGACGGTGTTATCGCCCTCCGACTTTATACGGAACCTGACGGCGCCGACGACGGCGACGGCAGAAATGCGCCTGGAGTGGCTGTATAATTGCTATCGCAATAAAAATACAGGCAAAAAAAACGCTTAACCTTGCACTCGGCCACACAACGCTTGAAACAGTGAAGCTGGGCGATCGTGGCCCAGCATTTTCCGGAAGTGCGAACAAACTTTTCATCTTATTACTCATGATGACGATAATTTCTTTTCGCGCGTCTCGGACGTACGGCCGTCACTGCGCGTTGCATAGCGCAGCTTGCAACACCGACACCGCGCTACAATGCCGACACCGCGTTCCAGCAGACCCGCTTCATGAATGCGTCTCTCTCTCACACACACAGCGCGCAAAACCTCTTCACCTCGCAGAGCACGAGCGTGCGAGAGCGCCAACTGTGGACGAAGAGGACGACGCTCGAACGCAATCATATGGTTCGCATTAATGCATGTTCTGCAAGCGTGGCTGTATAGCCTAGTGGTTACGACGCTCGCCTTGGGACCGTAGGGTACGCGGGTTTGAATCCCGCCTCGGCAAGAAAGTTTATTCTCTTTCTTCATAGTTTCTTGATACAAACCACAAATTACGGCTCGCTTAAACAGCTTCGCTGTTACAAAAACACACCAGCTGCTGACCCTACACATATCCGTGCTTAAGGACAGAGTGCGCGGAAGGCGCGAACGCATCGTGCGCGTCCAAGCGCGGCGCGAGCTCGGGTGGTTCGGGCTGGCTCTGGTCGCGACGTCAACGCGCCTGGAGCTACGTCATCCGCACATACCAATCAGAGCACGCGGTTTGTTCGAGCGTGTTTACAGCAAGATGGCTCGCTGCGGCACCCCGCGGCAGCCGCGGAAACTAGGTACGAAGCACATGGCGTCCAAAACCGAAACTGACCCTCAAAGTTCCATTAAAACTCTTGGCGCCCCGGGTGGTGCTGACTTCTCTAAAGTCGACTATGCGAAATTTCTTGCAAATATATGTTACAATAATTTAGAACTATGAATAGCCTAAATCGTAGCATTGATAAATATCTAACTGCCGCGTTCATAAAGGCGCCTAAACTTGAAGCGCATGCTTGACTTGGCCTAGAAGACGCCTGACGTGAACGTGCCTTAGATGTTCATTGAGTTTCCTTCGGCAGGCTCGTGTCAGGCGTCATGTATATCAAGTCAAACACGCGCTTCAAGTTAACGCGCACTTCTGAATACACGGTTAAGTGTCATTTATGCAGAGTAATAGGTAATCTGAGGTATATTTGCCATAGCTAATATATAGAACTTTACATAAGGAAAATCACTATATTTTCCCCGTTATTATTATTAACACGGGTAGTCTTACCGGAGGTAAAGTGACCACAGGTATATATATATATATATATATATATATATATATATATATATATATTTTGCTTTCAGGAAACGTGACAGCTGAATGCTCGAGAAAGGATAAAGTCCGTGGTTTTTTTCGCAGAGATATGCCGACAGTTCGCGTGAGTTTCCGTTCAACTAAGTCTTTCCTTTCAGATTTGCGAGTTATGAAAATAACGCTGTACCAGGTGAGATACTGGTTATTCTGCAGCTTATTTTAGAAATCGCCGGATGGTTGTTACCGCACGCACGTAGAGAGTACCGCGTTTTAGAAACGGACTGCGCGGATCGCTTTTAACAATGGTACACTCTACATACTTCCTTTCTCTTCGACGTATTATGTGAGGGTATGTCTAAGGCTATGCGTGTCTCGCACGTGTATTTAGAAGACCGCAGCATTACTGTGTATGTGCCCATAAATTATTATACACCGGCTTAAACTCTGCAGTCGGGGAAGTTCAATTCTGCAATTGCTCAGTGCAGTAACAGAATAACTGGAACAGCAATGCACTTCGGTGAAGATTCTGAGTACCTATAATATTAGAAACAGCGTTGTGGGTACTGTGATAAATAAATAAACTAGTTCTAGGCACAAGGTTTCTTGCAAAAGAATATGCCATGAGTGTTGGATGGCTTCAATTCGCAGTCTCATAACAAGAACATTAAATGAAATGTTCTTGACTTAAGCGAAATTGGGCTGATTATTGACTGTATCGGCGTTTCTTTCAATGACTTTCTCATTTATGAAATATGGTCAGCAATAATCATCATTTTGTCTCGAATCACCCTATTTTGTCAGTAATCACTGGAAGTAGATGCAGATGCAAAATCTGCATAAAATTGTGCAGTCGTGTGCAATAAACATACGTATAGAAAATGACTTGTCTTACTTCCCACGTCCGTTTCGAAGAAGACCTTTTTTGATGGTCCACATGTATCACTTGCTGTACATGATGAAACCGATGCCGTATACGGATGCCATGTCTCGAGGCATTCCAGCCAGACGCTTGTGTCATTGACTTTAATGTCCTTGGCGGTTTTGGTGAGCCGAAGAATGTAGTGCGTCACATCGTATCCGAGATCGATGGGCTTCGTCCAGTTTACTAACACCTCGTGTTCGAAAGTGTCCCCAACCTCTGGTATCGGAGGTATTGGCCCTGCCGAAGGAAAAAAATTTTTGCATGAGTGACCCGATCGTGATAAATCTCTGCGTCTCAACTCTTCATTGGTGAAAGCCTTCGTGTGTACCACTTGCATGCATCACTTAGATTCGCTTCGTTTCATTTGGTTGACCTGTGCTGCCCTTATACTGTGACTACTTTCGCTGCTTCTCAAAAATAGACATGTGAGCTAGCATGTTTAGGACTGTTACTGTCATCAACATTTGACATTTCTCGTTTCACTTTTTTCTCCCTCTGCCTGAATTTGCACAGCACAAATGTCGACTACAATGCTCTGTACAAGCAACAGCTCCATCTTAAAAAGCATACGCTGGCACAAGGCTAGTAGAGATACGTCACTTCTTACACTCTTTAATATTATCAACACGTTATTTTAACAGCATAGATGTAAGCATTATACGTTAATGGTAGCGCTGCCAACGGACATCCAGAGAAATGCATCAGAAGTTAGCATGTCGTGACACAATTTGCAGGTGAAATGAATGTATACTGATTATGATTTCAACGGTGCTGGCGCTTACGCCTGACAAATCATGGTTACTGAAGAATGCTTGCAGAGAAGTTTAAGCACGTTCCATGAAAAGCACACAGCACTATTTGATGGCTTACATTGTACGGCTCACCTTTTCCAAGGCTCTTGAACTTCACACTTGCTGCGGGACCAGCCTGTTTCAATCCGTAAGGGTTCATGATGTTGTAAGCCTGGACATCAACTTTGTATTCCGTGTACTGCTCGATGGTCTTTTGAACAAGCTGAGTTGCATTCCCTGGTACTTCAGTGATGAGCACTTTTTTTGTCTCGAGGTTACCGGTGGCAACAATGTATCCATCAAGTGGGCCATTTGGAATATCCGGTCGTTGCCAGCTGTACACGACTTCCCCTGGCACAGTTTGATTCACAGAAAGGTTTCTTACGGCCGAGGGTGCTGTAAAAAAATGCAGGTGTTGAACAAGCCATGTCAGAAGTGATGCGAATGTTTTGAACACTTTTGTGGTACTATTATTTATGAATACATTCAGGACAGTAAAAAAAAAACAGGCTTACTTTGTTTACCAGTAGCAGTCCAAGCTTTTCGCACTTCGATGTTAAGGGAGCTATTTACTTTACCATTGTTCATTAGTGTATCCGGTCAGAATTTGCATGTATACTGCCGCGAGGCCGTGAAGGGGCTGCTACTGTCGGTCGGACGACGACGAGAGCGAAGAAGTGGCCAGGGGCACACGAGAGTGGATACGAGCCATGTGCTGAGGACATCATCATCATCATCATCAGACGAGAGAATTGCATCCTGTCGCCACTGCTTGTGGCTGTTATAATCTTGTATGTAGTAATAATTTGTGAATTGGTCCATCTTGGTTGCTCCACGAAGTGAACCGTCTTGGTTGCTCCGCGATGACCAACGAAGCGGTGACGGCACAGCAGCGACAGCCTCCTGTGATTCTTTTGCACCACGGTCAATTGCACTCATGAGACGCGGGAACCTTTTGTGGCACGGATTCTTTGGATGTCGAAGACTGAACCGACATATACAAGCGAGTCAGGGACCACAACAGGAGGGACCCCATGCTGATGTTAGCCAACGTGATATGCTACCTGAAAGGAATGGCACGCGTGTGATACCAGACGCACGAAGATGATCAGATAAAATGGGGACGCTGGTAAGGCGAAGCTTCGTGAGTTGTTGGGCAGACCATTTGGTCATCAGCAGGTTGCTAAAAGGAGCTCGGACACCACGTCCCAGACGACCACCGAATCGCACATTTATTACATACAGGACGTGCTGGGCCTTTGCCAAAACCCTGACGCAAAAATGACCGAATCTGACAAGATTTCGCACATTATAAAGGGCGCCAACGACGCGTTTCTTCTACTTGTCTTCAAGTAGTGTATGACGCTTGACGCCATATTAAAAGAATGTCAACGCTTTGAACAAGCAAGAGCCCCCGCATCAACCACCAGTTCTTTAGTTTAGGCTGCCTAACACAGCCTCCACATCAGCATGCGAGGACCCACCAATATCAGCGCACTCTACAGCGTCGGAAGATGTAACTCGCATTGTCCGCTGCGTACTAGAAGCAATGGCTCTTGAGGCTGTCCTTCCAGACATTCCGTCAGCCAACCTGCCTACCGTGGCGCTCATACAAGCTGTCGTCCGCCAGGAGTTTGCGAACCTGGGTTTATCATCCGCTATCTGCTCTGACCGTGCACCCCAACGCACTCTTGCCAATGCCTCTCAGAACCAGGTCTACCCTCCACGCTACAGAAATCTGGCTGACTGGAGAACGGCAGACGACTGACACATATGTTTCAACTGCTCTCGCGTTGGACACATTGCCCGTCACTGCCGCAGGGGCTGGTCGTCGCCGTCAAACTGAAGCACCGGATTTGGCCTCACCCTGAAGGCGACATTTGAGGTTTTTCCCCCTCGCTCTGATCCACAATCTTCCGATGCCGCCGTTCCATATTCCAGGTTTAGCCGTTCACCGTCACCGCAAGGCCGTCGACCTCAACCGCCGCAACCACAGCGGTCCTCGTACCCTGCGCCGTCTGGAACCTATGCTCCGGGAAACTAAGCTGTGCAGCTCCTGTAGGTGACGCTGCATCAATGACCCCATATAAAAATCCTCTCTTGACTGTACCTAGGCGCCGAAACCTTCTGGACATTCAAGTGGACGAAGTTACTGTTACGGTCCTTATAGACCCCGGAGCGCAGATTTCAGAAATGAGCGCGGCTCTCCGTACTCAGCTCCGCAAAGTTATAACGCCTGCTAGTCGGCGCACTGTACGGGTCGCCGATGGCAGCACGCCTACCGTTCTTAAAAGGTGCATTGCCCAAGTATGCATTGCTGGCCATCAGACCACTTTTTTTTTCTTGCCGTGCTTGCGCAGTGCCCTCATGACGGGATTCTCGGCCTAGACTTCCTCGATGCACTCAGCCCTTATCGGCGGTTCGACAGGTGTTCTTCAACTGGAAGTCCCTTTTGACGCCCATTTAATATCCCACATTCCCAGCCGGTTATCTTCTCTAGAGTTCCTCCATCTGCCACCGCAGGCGGCAACGTACGTCCCGTTAGGTCCCCCTCCTCGTGTGTGTGATGGTGAATATGTTGTTTCCCCTGTTCTCGACGTAGGCTCTTTCATCCTCCCACACACTGTGATTACCATACGCGAAAACAAAGCCTGTCTCCCTCTTTTGAACTTTAAACTATATAGACATGTGCTACCTGCCGGTATCAGGCTTGCCACCGTGTCTTCGATGCAGGAATGCGATATTTCTGTCCGGTGGGCTACAGCCGGTATTATCCAGATAAGTATGAGGGCAAATGTCGGTTATGTGAAGGACGTGCGGATTTGAGACACAACCTGTGGGCTTGCCCTCAGGTGACCCGACAGGGCCGCAAAATAGTTAATGAGGAGCAGTGGGCGGCCATACTACTTACTTCTGACCCGGGCGAACTACTCTGGGCCGTCCAGCTGGCTGAACACGCCGCCAGGGCCCAAGGGCTTCTGTCCACCGCCCCAAACCGCTGGACCCAATAAAGTGATTTCTCTCCCTCGCTCTCCGTGTGTGTGTGTGTTAGCCGTCAACGGCCCTTGGGTAGATTTAGGCTCTCTCGCAGCCATTGCGTCGCCATTTGACGATTTCGAAAAAAAAAAACGACAGCTACAGACATTCCGTTTACGCAAACAGAAAACCTTCATCTGGTTTTGCTGTCCAGTGCCGATATCTCCGACCTGAAAAATCGCCCATTAGGCCAGACCAAAGCTTTTAGGCACTGTAGGGCCATGTATGGCGTTGCTGGTCAGAGTTCTGTCGCTCTGGTTCCTTTGATAACCGGGTATATTTCTCCATCGTACAGCACAGAATACCTATGCAGGACTATGACGAAGAGTGGATTACCTACCGCGATTATTAACACACACAAAGCAGGAATGAAACAGTCACTTACAGCCCACTTTCGCGTCCACCGTCTGTGATGAGTTGCTGACTCCGGTGATATTTATTGCGATAGCTGCTTCCTTGGACACGTCTCTGTCCACTTTCTTTCTCGTGGGAATAGGATGCTTCCTGGGAACGTGGTTGACTACTTCCAAGTAGTTTGAAATCGAAGAGTCATTCTTCAAAAACACCTCGATATAAGATTCGTTCAGCTTCTCGGAGCTGAAGGGGACTGAGTGCGCTGCGAAAAAAAAGAACAATGTTTAATGTTCTTTTATGTTTCAATGATCGTTTCAGCAAACGCTCAGCTAAATTATATAGTAAAAAAAGAAGCCTCACTTGACGTCCAATTTACATCCAGGACTTGAAGTGAAAGTTTATGTGCCCCGCACCTCCTATCGGTTTCAGCAATTAGTTATCCACAGGAAGCGGTAATTTTTACAAAACCTACTGGTTTCGGCAATGCGCGACTATACAGGAAGCTCTGTTTGTCGATGTCAAAATTTGCTAGATCTCTAAAGAAATGCTTTGCCCTTCTGGTACTCATATCTTCATCTTTTCCTACTTTGAAACCTGACAGTTCGTACGTGTTAAGCTTTTTTTTCTCTCCTTTCCCCGCGTAGGTTGTGTGACGGTAAAGGTTACTGCTGAAAAACAATAGGGTGTCCGACGAGCGAAAGTGAAATGAAGTACCTGAAGTACTTTGGGCGATTCCATATGCTGGCTGTTCCGTTATTGCGCTCTAAAATGGAGGAGAAAAAGAAAGGCACCAAGTGAGTATTACCACTGGTCAGCGTTTTTCTTCTTTTTTTTTTACTTATAATACAAAAAAATTACAAATGCCTTGTTGCCGATAGCATAATTCTAATCAATGAACTGTATTACTTGAAGAGGCGGACATCACTTTAAGCGAAATCAAACCGTGTAATCGACTAACTAAATTTCACTAATTAAGTTTTTACGTAGTTACTATACGGTACATACAGCAATATATGAATCGTAGCCGGTGAATTCGCAAGGCGTAGTTCCCTTGCAACGAGTAGTAAAGAGCGTACCACTTTGGAGATATTCGTTTCAAAGTCTACGATGAAATACATTGGCGATACACTTACTTTTGTTTATGAAATTCTACGGTTTACCGTGCCAAAACCACCATTTGATTATGAGGCACGCCGTAGTGGGAGACTGCTAATTAATTTTAACCATCAGGGTATGAGTAACGTTCCCCCAATGCACGAGACACGGCATTTTTGCATTTCGCCCTCCTATAAATGCGGCCACCGGGACCGGGATTTGATCCCGCGAACTCGTGCTTACCAGCGCAAGGCCCTAGCCGGTAAGCCACGGCGGTGGGTCTTACCTTTGTGCTTCAATGCATATAAAGGTGTGTTGCCAAAAAAATATAGAAAAAGTAACGTGGAACGACAGTGCACTTGTATCGCAACTTTCACGGCGCATACTTCGAAACCGGTGCCATCCTGACAGTTCTTTACAAGTTAGTATGCCTTACGAACTCACCGGTTTCAATTCGCAAACTAGAATATGTACCGCAAAGTAATTAGTAATAAAAGTTAAGTAGCGCAAATTTTAGCAAATTTCAGTTTCACGTAGCAGTCATTTCCACGTCTTTTAGTAATCTAGTTAAAGGATTAGAATTCTACTATCTACCACAGGCAATGTTTCATAATTCTTTATAGTTCAACATTCCCTGTATAACTTTGTGCTAGAGCGGTCCAAAGTCGACTGAAAGAACTACTTATAGCAGTGAGATAATCCTTTAGCAATTTTTAAGAAAAAATTGGCTAGTATTAAGGAGAAGTCTGTATTTTCATGATTGATTTGTGAAAATGGCTCAGTGAATAGCTCAGAGCACACGATGGACTATCGTTATTGGCTGCAGTAGTTATATTCAAAAAGAAAAGCTATTCATTATCAAAAGCTGACGGAGACAAGTAAGACCATCACACGAGGTAAAACCTCTAATAAAACACTCCAGCACCTTCAGTAGTTTGTGTCCAACGCTACTGAGAGTAGTAAACTTGAAAAGTCAACCCTTTGGCAAGCGACGTGTTTAATTTACTGGCAGCCAAAAATGCGTCCTTCTTCATTCACTGCCATAAACTAGAGATTTCGGCAACGTGCTGTTTCTGCCTTCACCACAGTTGTACCGAACTATAAGAAAACAAGTCGCGTACACAGATGTGTAAACCATCACTAAAAGAGATAGACAAGCACTTTCTTTTGAACGTAAAAGTCAATCAATCAATGAATTACTCGCTCAATAACTAAATCGATCAGCCAGTCACTGAACCATAAAGCCAACACTCGATACTGATGACGAAATGGTGCACGTCAAAATTGTATCAGCTTGTAAGGAAAAAATTATTCGACCAGGGCGCTCGACTATGGCTTCTAATAACTTCGTTGAGCTACGGACCGAAAAACTCATCAGTTGCCAACGTGTTACAGGAACCGATGGCAACAGGCAATGGAATCGACGAGGTTTCAATGGGATGCAAGTGATTTCCACTTTCAACGCACTGTTTTCTCTAAATGGCTCCTACTGGCGCCAACAGATAAACACTCACTTTGCAACAGGCAGTGACTAAAGCTACAGAGATCTGTGGCCAAATCTCAAAAACAATGAGACAACTGTGCTTTAAGTACCGTTTGTCATACGTGTGCGAGAGTAGGGAAGCTTGCCCTATTGTTCTTCGTTCAGGCCCCACGCTTTTCTGTACGACCAGCCTACGTCTATCGAGCAAACGTTTGCAGAGAATCGAAAATAAAGCCCCCAGCTGTTGTAAGTTTCTCTTGATGATTAGGCATATCAAGGAAATGCCTATCTCTACAAAAGTGAACATGGTATCAATTTCAGTTGATTTTCTGTCCACACAGAAAAAAGCAGCGCATTTTTTGTAAATCCAGTAGAAGGTCACAGTGTCAAAATGTATACATGTAAGGTGTTTTTACATTATGATGTTTTTTGGTGGGACCTTTGTTGCGAGCTCCAAAATCAAGAACGGAGCCGACAGGTGGAGTTACATAAACAGGCATAAAGTGTCTCAGGAAGGCACTTTATGCCTGTTCTTTATGCCTTTCTGAGGAACTTTATGTCTGTTTATGTAATTTCTATACCGCAGTCTGTTGTGAGTTGTGTTTCGCTGGTTTATGTGAACTGACTTTGTTGCCCAGTATGATTTGTGTGATCTACGTTCTCAGCAGTATATTGTGCTCATTTGAAGCCAAATTAGACTTGTTAACGCTTGTTTCTCCCTCCGATGTTCTTCACTAACATTTATTTTTTTAATCTTATCTATTACGATTTGCAATAACGTTGTCAGTTACGTTGATGATATCTGAAAACTACACATTGTTTTCACAACTCGCTAGGGGGAGTACTGCGTAGATATTATATGCATAGTTACTAAAAAGTGTTGTACGGAAATATTTGCGGTTGCGTCAATAACATCGAAATTAAAGATACGCCGGGGTATTCACTGTAGCAATACCAAAGCTTCGAAAATAACAATTCTAGTCGCAATAAACACGGGGAAAAAATTTAGAGCTTCATTGCCTGGCAGTTTTTTTATTACGTTTTTATTACACCTCCTGAATCTATCAGTTCGCTTGCAGTAGTTCAGTTGGCAGTTAACGAAGCAAATGCTTGGGCTAGCTGATGTGATGTATCGCAATCTGCTCTGTGTCGAACATGGTGATAAAAACAGACAGCCGTCATGTTGCTCACTGTTTGACTCAGTAAAACCATTTTCACTAGCCCCATATGTCCTCGAGAAAAGTGTACTAAATTGCCATTGGACAAATTTACCTTCATTCAAGTCGCCCGTGGTCGAACTTAGCATGTTCGAATTTAGGTGTGCTCTTAAATGATAGACTGAAACCCTCAATACACACTCATAGCTTAACCTCATTGGCACCAGAACATTCAAAAGTGCCTATATGATATAAAATAGCACGTGCTATGCTGGAAGAAACTAAAGCTTAACGATTCTTGCTATCGTATCACATGCCAAAGTCTGAGTTCACTCTTAGCGCAGCCTGTAGCATGACACGTCTACATTCAGATAATTAACTCGCAGCATCCCAGAAGTGAGTGAAAAAGGCTTCCTAAAGAGTGGTCTCCCTTCGGTAAGTTGTTTTTATCTTATTTTGTGGGCAACAAGCATTGGCTATGTGTATACACGCGAATATGCGCATTTGGGCGCTTGCAAGGCGACATTTGCCTTTATTCATGGGCCGAGCTCATTTTGGCTTTCATGTGTGCTCCATTACTTATCATGAAAGCCCTAACAAATCGTGTTCACTTTGGTCTCGCGTACTGCCTCGCAGTTCAGTGACTCGCTTATCTGGAACTTATCATTTCTATAGTCGCCCCCTTTACAATGTAGGTGAAGGAAATGAAATGACTGGCTTAGTGGCGTTTTTTATTTTCTCGGCTACATTCCCAAATATGCGGCATATATTATCGCAGTTTACGAACTAGGTCACCATCACATTCTTCCCTCCATAATAACTTCGTGAATAAGTGGGTTAATCTCACCCGCGCCGCCTCAGCATTGCTGGTCGCTAAACATTTTTTTCGATTTCAGGAGGAAATAGGAAACAGCGAAAAAGAGCGCGTATGGGCTCTCGAGTTCAACTTTTTGTGTGAAATGAATTTGATAAGTTGCGCGCCATAACGCAGCAGGTGTCGGCAGCCATACATAAGGTTTTAAATATCTGACCATCTCGTATTTTTTCTCTGCCCTTTGCAGTCTGCTGTGACGAAAAATAAAATAAAACATGAATTCGCCGGCTTTACGTGCGAAACCCGCTATCTGATTTGGAGGCACGCTGAAGTGTAGAACTCCGAATTAAATTTCGCACGTCTGCTTCTTTAACATGCACCTGAATGTGTACAACAGTGTTTTTAGATTTCGTCATTACCGGAGAGGAAATTTATAACGCATCATAGGTTTATGAACAAGACATCACTTAGGAGGAAGCTTTAGCTCGGGGGTACCTATGTAAATACTTAGAAACTGAGAACTCGTTTTTCTCGGCGTGCATGCTAGAAGATTTGATTAGGTTTATTGCATTTAAACGAAAAGGATGTATTCTAGCAAGTGCTGCAAATATTTTTTTTTATTTAGGGCCGCATTGTTTTCACAAGAATTGTTAAAAAATGCAAACTTTTGAAATCGAAACTATCAACTTTACAGCTCTGTACTTCAACCTTGAAAGAAGATATCACATTTTTGTAAACTGCATCTAATAGTAGATCTATGGCGGATAAGCTTCATTTATTATACTTTGCTTACATATACACCACAAACATGGGAGTTGGACAATTGCAAAGCCCTTTTAAACATTGTAACAAATTCGTGTCAGATATAAATGGATATGTGAAAATTTTTGGCCTAAGATGCTCCAACGGATGCACTTTAGGGAACTGTGATATCTCTTGTTGTTGAGGAGTTACGGGTTTGTAAGGTTTGAGCTTCTACTTTCTTTTATCCCATCAATTTCTGCCGTTTTTTTTTTTTATAACATCCGGCATATAAATAAATAATATGCGTTCTAATGTCAACAGAACTTAACTTTCCCTCCTAAATGCCACAAATTTATTTCAAGTCAGTCATGAGGTTGCCTCATAAAACCATTTCTGTGTTTTCCATGCATTTGAATAGGCCGCATAGGAATAGACCCCGAGCAACGATTCCTCCTTACCTTTCGCACTTACGTATTAATGGTCACACTGTATATCGGCGTCAAATTATAGCATTTAGCAGATTGCTGCAAGCAGACACACGCTGAAAAATCAAGGTCATCAAAAAATCAGGGACGGAAGAACAGCTACGGCGAAGTGGATGTGGCATTCTGCGGTTGACTGCAGACGTCGGGGGTTCGATTGCTCACCTCAGTGACCCCAACCATTCATGACGTCCCTGTGTATATTTCCGGATACATAAATATAACCCAAGTAATATAGCTATGGCTGGTGACAAAATATATCTCCCATGGCTGGTGACGCTGAATAGAACCAAAAGCAGTCAAAATCGATGGAACACCTTTCACTACTAGCCTATGGGTCCACATGGGGACGTTCAAACAAATCAACCGGCAATTAGCCAGCATCTCCCCGTTCTTCCTCGCGTGCCCCCGTCGACGCTTTTCCGTATGCATTCTAGGAAGGTTTAATTTTTACCGTAATGTACTCATAGCGCTATGCCCTTTCTATCCCGGAACGTACACATTAGGTGCAGTCAACCACAAAAGTTTACGGACCACGGGATCTCGGAAGACGTTCAATTTCCGAGCAGCCTGTAACAGCAGTCAGAAAAACCGGACGTCGTAATGTTGTTGACATATACTGGTACAGGCTGTAAATGCGAATACTAGGGCGCATTGGTGAGGCTGCGCAAATATTCAGCTTCTTCTTGGATCTCGTGTTTCGTAAAATTTGGCGGGTGACAGTACCTATAGGTAAGCACCAATAAAAAGAAAACAAAAACAAAGAAAAAATATCAGGGATATGGAGAAAACGTACCGGTATCAAAAGTTCATGATCCTTCTCCAACGACGAAATATCAGCCGGAAGGACTAGCAGCAGCACCGCAGTCACAATTATCCGCCGGCAATCCATTTGGAGGCCCACTCCAGTCGCTCACGCCGATAGCCGGTTGTTGTTCTGAGGCGATGTCAACGACGCATCGGGGAGAAGGGGGCCGCGAGGGGAGGTGCTCTACAGATTAGCACCCGGTTGTTATGAACCCACCCGCCCGAACTCGATGCGTGCCGCCAGCACTGCCAATGACGACGTTTGCGCCCCACGGATGAGACAGGCGGGTGCAGTCCCGAAGCCCGCTAACCGTTCGAGTGCTTTTCGAAGGCGCCGACGTGCGCTCTTGAACGCCTCTCCGCTGCCGCGCAGGGCGTCTGTCAGTTGGTGCAGCGATAGTCGCGCACGCAGGGATTCCCTGCACGTTGTTGTGCGGCTGAGGGTAGATACGGAAGTCTCTCCACGTACGGATCGTTCGTTCGCTCGCCGAAGCTCTATGAGGGGGGCGTCTGTCTACATATCGGTCGCGTGCGCTGATGTCAGGCTCCCGTGGCTATATTAACAGTGGCGCCTGGTTTATCACTGCCACTGAGGCCTCGTTGAGCAATGCGAAGTGCGAGATGCTAGAGATGTAGCATTAAAGATATGTACGCTAAGCGTTCAAAAGTAACATTGTGGAAGTGGCGGTGGACCCGCCGTGGTACTTAGTGGCATTGGCGTTGCGCTGCAAAGCACGAGGTCGCGTGATCGAATCCCGGCCATGGCGGCCGCACTTCAATAGGGGTGAAATGCAAAAGCACCCTTGTACCGTTCATTGGATGCATGTTAAAGAACCCCAAGTGGACAAAATTAATCAGGAGCCCCGCCACTACGGCGTTTCACATAATCAGGTCGTTGTCTTGGCACGTAGCTCCAGAACACAACCTTTTAAACATGCACACACACACACACACACACACACACACATATACATACATACATGCATACATACATACACACATACACACATACATACATGCATACATACATACATACATACATACATACATACATACATACATACATACATACATACATACATACATACATACATACATACATACATACATACATACATACATACATACATACATACATACATACATACATACATACATACATACATACATACATACATACATACATACATACATACATACATACATACATACATACATACATACATACATACATACATACATACATACATGCCATTTACGACGACTCGGCAATTATCACAGCCTTCGGGCAACCCTCCATTACCGCTGACACATCCGCGCAGCTGCATACCACTGTCGTGAACGGAATAATACCTGTGCATTCCAAACTGACAGCTACGTTTGAAGGCATCGGGGGAAGTAACCGCACGTACGTGCAGTTTATCAGAGAAGAGCATGCGTCTTCTCTATCATCACGGTAAGTACATTTCTCACTTTCTCTGGCGACACGACCAATCGTGACCGTTTTATCGATGGGCTCAATCTACAGTCATCTGATGCGATCGGGAAATTGCCGCGCTGAACCCAGAATCACGAACGTCGCCTTCGCAATGTGACGGAATGTCGCCGTCACTCATTTCCTGCAAATTACGGCAGCCTCCTGGGACACAGGCGTCTACAAATAGCTGAATGTATCAATACACGCCCAGACGGGTTGCATAACCTGCTCATTGCTACACGTTGAACACCTGACAGGGCTTCTGCTCTGCGACTTGGCTTACGCAAGCGTTGCTTGTACGACATATAACGGATGGCTGTACGGCGTAAAAAAAATAATGTGCATATCGTGCTCGTTTGAATTCTCGTCCGCGTTTTCTTTTATTCCATTTTTTATTCTTTCTGTTGCATGCTTTAAATGAAAAAGGAAACTCCGCTAGCCGTTCGCGTTCATTTATATGCAGGGTACACTGTCACATTACGTGAAGCTATCGTGCCGCTTAGTCGTGGCATGACATACGCAAAGAGAGTACAGCAAGAAAAGACTATTTTGGTGCCCTACATTTTATGCGACTAGACTTAAAAGGTGACGCCCGACGTTTCAAAGCTAACACAGCGCCACTACCTATGCAACGATGCTTTTCTATGCAACACTCAGATTGAACAACTCTTCACTTGAACAACTTTTAGTTCACAACGTAACGTTGCATAGTCTGAGCGTTGGCTGATGAGGATAAAATATGGCGTTCGCTCAACATTGTTTTATTTCTAATACAATGAAGTTTCACCTGCAAATAGAAAAATATCTCAAGAATGAGACGCTGTTCGGGGTATCTCACAAACGAACACGTGGCATACGAAAAATTCTTGCATACAAGAAGGCTGTATGTGTAGAACAATCGCTGCTGAAATTGAAGGCTTACCACTCTAGTCACACGCTGAACTTGCTGGTTGTTTAGGTAAGCCATAGTCCAGACATTCATTTCAATCTTTACATAAATCGATTTACAATTAAGGCTCCAACAGGTACATACAGGTTGCTGGTGGGCCATACTTTTAATTGTTAGTGAAAAAATCGGCTACACAGAGCCAAAAAAGGTACATTTTGACCAATGTTGGTTATGAAATTGTTACTCAATAGGCATGAAACATTGTTTTTTTTCTCTTTACACTGGCTGTTTTCATGAATGCAGGAATCAAAGTTCACGATAATTCTTCACGCTGCATGTTCGGCTAAACGCATTAAACAAATCCATTGCACAATGTTCTTGCTTGGTCAGAGACGACATACCAATGCAGCATTCACTGCTGGCGATTACTAACATCGAATGCGTGCAAATAACGGCAAAAAAACGTATTTGCACCTGTAAAACATCCAGTAAAATTCGATGTTTCTTCGGCTATTGAACTTACAGTCGAACAAGCGTACGTTGAGAACATTTTCTAGCCTTGTTTCTTGGGTTCAATTTTCAATCGTGTGTAAAATTTGCGGTCAAAAAATTAAGATGTCCATAACACAATCTAAATGCAGACGTGTACATTTCGTAGATGAATGTTCTGTGCCGTCGCATAACGTTTTAGAGAAAACGGCATGTTGCAGTGAACGACAAGTAAACGAAGAAACTAAGCAATGATTTTTGCGTAAGTTGTAACAGCGTGAAGCCAAGAGACAACGCAGCCAAGCACGATGTGCCGTTGCTCGTGTGCACCTTTGCACACTTGATCACATTAAGTGTCCATAAGCCTCCACTTAATGTGATGGGTACACACTTGATGCATGTGATTCATGTGCATTATGCAAACCTAATCACATTAACGGTGCGTAGGTCCACACTTAATGTGATATGCATACAGTTGGTGCAGGGGAATAACGTGCATTATGCACGCCTAATGACAGTAAGTGTGCATAGGTCGCCACCAAATTTCATCAGCGCACAATTGATGCATGTGAATAATGTGCATGAGGCACGCTCAGTCACATTAGGGGTTCATCCGCCCACACCTAATGTTATAGGTACACACATGGTACATGAGATTATAGGGCATTATGCATACTTATTCTCATTAAGCTTGCATAGGTCTCTACTAATTCTGAAAGGTGCCCAATTGATGCATGTGAATAATGTGCGTTCTGTACACCTAATCACATTGAGTGTGCATAGGTCCAGGCGTAATGTTATATGTACACACTTTATGCATGTGATTATCAGGAATTAGGTATTCTTAATCGCATTAGGTATGCATATTACATGATTTAAGCACGATTGTTCAGCAATCGCCACCCCATTACACTTTGAAGGACCGCACTAAATGTAAGAGAACAGACAGCTCGGCTGGTTGGGTGCAGTTCCATTGTAAAGGAGCGCAAACCAACGACACAGAGCACCTAGAAGCCACAGGCGTTTAAGTTAAACGGGTTCATTTCAACGAGGAATAAATATACAGGAAACTAGCGAAGCCGAAAGAAAGAAGGTGAACAAAAAACATCTGGTAAAAAAATTGGCCTATGTCGCCTGCCGTCGAGGCACAAGATTTCGCATTCGGAAAGGGATGTGGATGTACAACTCGCACATATATCACAGAGCTTGTTAATAAAGAACGTTTTCGTAATCTCCAGGCTTCTCTTGTGGCTGTTACTATAAAAAACTGATACGCCCTCAAGTGACGGAATGCACTCACATTTTGAGCAATGTGCTGGCCGGTGCGGCCTTCAATGAAGAGCTCGCGCAGGCATGCATTCAAGCGGCGCCAAATCTACCTTGTACACCTTGTTGCAGTACAGGAGAATGCATTAAACCACATCGCATCGAGAATTCGTGTAGTGATTAGTATTCTTTAACCCGCAAACTTTTCCCAAACCACCATGTTTCATTTTTGTTTTGTTGTCAGTTATGAAACACAGCCACTGCAACCACATGGCTACTTACCAGAAAAAAGAAACACTATATCAACATTAAATTCCTTGCCGACATTTTTAATCGTACGCGAGAACACGTGCAAATAGGTAATGAGCACGAATTTTTTGCCGCCTTTCCTTCATTTCATGAGAAGAGCCTATACATTTTATTCTTTTGTAAACCTTGAAAGGTGTACAAAATTAACACGAGCATGTCTCTGGGAACGCCAGCTACCTGCAACCTAGAAGTCTAACTCGAAAAATCATTTGCCCTTGCATGAACGCACGACTTCATAACTGCAGACTGCAAAGGGCTGACAGCTACACCAGATTTTACTACCTCTTAGTGGTTGGGCGAAAACATTTTCGTCCACACTACATTGCAAATAGCTGGCTTTCCCACAAACGTGCTGGTTTTTGCCGGTCGAAAGGTATTCAAACGAATAAAAGATTTAGGCTCTTCCTATGGAATTCAGAAAACGCGGGAAAAAATTGACAGTAACTTTATATTTGCATGCGTTCTCGCATAGGATTAAAAATGGTCAGCAAGGAATTTATAGCTTTTTCCTCCAGTAACCAATTGCAGCGGCTATGCTCCATAATTGCAAGAAAACTAAACTACTGAAACTTGGTGGTTTAAGTAAGGATTGCGTGGTAAAGCATGCTGATCACTACGTGAATTCTCGAATGCAATGTGGTTTACTGCATTCCTCTGTCTTGCGCCAAGGTATACATTCGGCAGACTAGGCGCTGATTGAAGTTATGCCTGCATGAGTGAAGGCCGCTCTGGGATTATATTTGTCGGTACATTGAGCAAAATGCAGATGCGCACTACCCTTTCAGCGCAGATCAGTTCTACATACCGACAATCACAAGAGAAGCAGGAAGATTGCTGAGGCGTTTTTTGATTAACATGAACTGCGATATACATTTGAGTTTGCCGTCGATATCACTTTTAGGATGCGAAATCTCGTTCCTTGAGGGCGCGTGACAAATGGTAATTTTTTTCCATTTGTGTTTTGCTCAACTCCTCTCTTTTGGCTTTGCTTTTTTTCTTGCATATTTATTCCTCATTGGAGGAAACCGGTTTCAGTTAAGCGCTTTTGACGTCTAGGCGCTCTGTTTCCATTTGTTTACGCTCCTATACAATCAATGGACGTTCAAAATGTACAGCGTCGACCACATCTAAGGTTAACACCTCATTAGTATTCAAGACATCATAGAAGCTGATATTCAGTACTTAATTCGAAAAATCATTATTGTGTTTATCTACACCATGATTACACATCGTATAACAAACGTTTCACTCGTGAAGTAGAATAAACGCTGTAGTTTTGCCAGCTTAAATACTAATGAGGTGTTCACCTTAGATGTGGTTGACCCTGTACCTTCAGGAACTTACCTTGAGCTACAACATGTTCTTGAACCATCGTCTATGGTGCTGCTTATGCATCATGCGCTACGAAGGCTGTTGTAACTCTTCGGCGAGACACTGGTCTCAACGAGATACTTTACTATTTGCTATGTTGAGCGGTTTGTGTGTGTGTGCTACGCGTGTGTAAAGAGTTGTATGTCCTGTGTGTATAATTTTTATTTCAGCGCAATCACCTGGAGTTGCATGCTAGGAGTGAAGCCAGTCAAATCTATCCACCATTCATTAAAGAGCCTCTCTCTCTCTCTCTCTGGGTGTGTGTGTCTCTCTTCTTCTCTCTCTCTATGGTGCGCGTGCGAAACCTGGCGGATCGGTTCTTCTCAAAATGCAGCTCGTGTGAGTTTCCAGTCACGGTGCACCTTTGCAAACGTCTGGTACAGTAATCGGCTTCCCGAGCGCTTTATAAGCAGTGACAATTGTAAGGCTTTTGGCGTATTCTGAACACATGGGATTCAAGAAAGACAAACGAAGTGGAAAATGAACAGGCCGGATGTAAAAGAAACCGGCGCTCATCCGCTTCAGTTTTGCTTTATGATAAAGTGGCAAGTCCAGCAGCTCCACCCATGCAAAAGCAGCTCCGAAAGCTTCCGAAGCTCAATAGCTGCGAGAGAAAGAATAGCCTCCCGGGAAGACACCTTCTGCCTGCCACCCATTTTGATGCGAGAAAGTAGAGCACTGCGCCAAGGTCGTACGTCGATGCAGTGTGCCTCTCGCATACTAATTTATATAGACAGCTTGCTACTTAGTCCCAGTGAATGCTAAATTGAGACAATTGTCGGTTTCGCTATGCGGTAAGTCCATTCGTTATACACAGGTTTTTATAGAAGGTCGATATGATCAATAACGTTGCAGGCGCCAATGATCACCCCAGCGTTCTCAGCCGCATTCAGCGCAACGCTAAATGTTGATATTTCGATGCTTCGCCATCGGGTGAAACTAAAGTTTTTCTTGAGTATGACTTCTCTGCGCCGTTGTGTTATCGTAATGAAGCTGTGCGAAATAGCTTAAATCAACGGGCTTCTAAGATAAAGCATTGGGAGCTTGTCAGTAAACAGATATGTCACTGAAGATGTCCCCAACTTACTGCTCTTACAGTCCTTGCGTTGAAAGGTTAAGGTTTTTGAAAATGCAGTGAAATCAAGGTTTATATTACATTCGACGCAAGTTTGGGACGCGCGAGCGTCGTTGCAACAGATTCACGATTTTACCGTTTTAACGCACTTAATTGTTATTTATTATTGCTCCATTGCATTACACCACTGATGTATTTCCTTGATCAAAAGTATACGGAACAAAGGTGACGTGGTATAGCCATTTGTTTTCTCTGCATACGAATGTAAATTTAAATTCAGGAGCGCAGTGCAAACTTGGCATTTCAACTTTTTCAGTGCATTCGTTAGATTCGCTTTATGCGCATTAACAATGAATTAATTCAGTTTTTTTCAGCAAGCTTGTGGTCCGTATACTTTTGCTCACCGCATGTATATTCGAGATCTAGGGTTTGGAATTTTGAATTTTGTGCGAAGGCGGCTTTCAGTTTTTAAGAGATGAAACGGAATTGCGTGTATCCCTGCGAGTGCCACACGCTGAAATTGTTAACTTTCTTTTTCTCTAAAGCAAGCTCCCAGTAAAGTTATGAATTGGCATGAATATTTCACAGTGTCCAAGCAGGGGCTTCCAAAGAGGGTATAGCTTCTTTACCGCCACACAGGGACAGATCCAGGTCTCACTGTTCGCTCAATATTTTCAGCGCTGAAGGGCTGGTATGTCTCGAAAATGAGACGGGACGTCTTGATTTGTCAGCGCCACCACAGTATCCGCAGTAGTGGTTGGTGCAGTTTCCGACAGAAGTCGTCAGGTTTCTCCGTCAGAAAAAAATTAAATTCAAATGAATGACTCAGAAAATGAGGACACACTTTAGCCCGTTTAAGCATGGGGACTTTCGCTCTTCAAGCTGATGTTTCAACCGCTGTGACACAATCATCTGAGCATGTGCTCAAAGGATTTTGTAGTCAACCATACCTGGCAAAGCGCCGTACTTGAAAAAGGTAAATGAAAGCATTCATGAGAAAGGTACAAATGTCTTCAAAAGTAAAGCAAACCAGTGTAAGTCGCAACGTGGTTTATCTTCGGGTTTTTATCGAAACTGTTTATTTCATTGCAGTATACTTAAGCTCAGATCTTGTTCTCCTCTTCGCGATCCTCTGCTTCCACAACGTTGTAGGAGTCTGTGTTTCTTCTTGCGGCCTTCATTTTCTTCGATAACCTTGAAACACCGAGCAAGCGTGATGATCAGATACACAACACCATCGTAATGATAACTATGTAAGCACCAACACTACATTCGAATAGTGTCGTTATTTTTTCTTTCTTTTTTTTGGCTTTCTCGGGAACTAATTTAGATTACCTGAGGATCGACGCCCATCGACTTTCTGCACAGCGAGGCATCAAGGAAACTAATGTAAGCAGGAGCACCTTTGCAAACGTTTGGATGCTATCTCAATAGGTCTAAAATAGGCCTCCCCCTCTAAAAAGAAAATTTTACCATTGCTGACAGACTAAAATGAAGCAGTCATTTGAGCAGGATTGAGTATTGCATTCAAGTCATTACAGTTATTAGATTATCAATATATTATCAAGTTATTAGATTATTTGCATGATATGTTTGACAAGCCCTGTAGTTCTTCGCATAAGAGTATATGTACAATAACCGTGGTAGCTTAATGGTTTTGGTATGTTGCCACTTAGCACGCGTTCGTTGGTCCGATACGCGGTCGCATTCTGATGGCGACGGAGTATAAAAACACTCGTGTAGTTAGACCTACGTGACCATTAAAACCTGGATAGGTGGTCAAAATCAATTGGGAGACTGCGAGTATCCTCGTAGCCCTACTGTTTCTTTCCGACGTTAAACCGCGTAATTTGAAAGATATTGTTATTTCGTTGCTGATTTGGCACCGAAAGCACAACAGACCTTCCTTCACCCATTGATACGAACATATGACGCTCGGGGGTTTTCTGAATGCGCAATGCCTATTCAATTTTCTCACACAGGCCCGAGCATCTCATGATACTTCAGACGAACTTGTTGGTTTGCATTACGCGCCATAAACAAATTTGTCCCGCAACATTAGGCGTCATTTACCTCGAGTGATTTTTTTCTTTCTTTAACGCAAGGCACCCGGTACACTCAGGTCTCTAAAGGCATGTTCGTCATCAGTGTGACATATGAACCTTGAAAGGAAAGTAGCGAGTGCAGAGTTTTCAAGAATGAAAATTTAGGTAAGATAGATGATGTGATTACTGTTGTGGGACAAAGATACACCCGAAATAATGTAAACAGTTTTTTAGAGTGTATGCACTGTGGTATATATATACAAACCGCTAAAATGTTGCACACAAACCATGGATAGCAACGAAAACAATAAATATAGCAGGGGTGGCACTTCCAACTGATTTCTTTCGGGCACGGACCCAAAGGTAAATAAACTCCTGGTCCCATATGCGCAGCAGGCCTCACTCAGACCTGACGGGACGACCATCATCCCAAGCAAGTAATTTCAGTTTTGTACAGCTGTATTCACGTATCATTTACACTGCGCTGCCTGTACTTTTTTATGTAAGAAGCTTCAATTAGGCCACGTGTCGCCTGATTCTTGTTCCTGCCAAGAATCTTTATAGCATCACGAAACCACGCTCAAACTTGCAGTCCTTGCACTGCGCAGGTCGGTTGGCCTGTTAACTTTTTTTTATTTATAGGATGCCTTCTTGGTTGTACACTAAGGCAGCGGTTGGTCTATTCAACGTACCTTTCGTCGCACATCAGGCGATCCAATAGAAAACTCCCGTGCCACATTTGGCATATGCTGTGACACGTTTTCTTGTTCCACAGCATTCGCACAGCTCACGATAACTCGCAATACGTTTTCTCTGGTAGGTATATTTCTCCAGTTAGATTTCCAAACCTTACATTTCAACCCATTGACATAGGTGAAAATTTATTATTAAAATATTTTTATGACGCTACTCTTTCCGTGGAGCTTGCGTTTATGAGACCACTCGTTCCGGGCCCCACCCAGTAGGCTTGCGAACGGCTGATGAGGAAAATTAGCGCAATAAAAATAGAACCCAAACAAGAAAAGGCAGACAAGCGCTACTCACAACTGTTTAATTGTGCGGAGGGTGTTACATATAAATCATCTTCTCAAGCATGCACATGATAAAAATACAGAAAAATCACAGGAAGAACACGTCTCGGTAAAAGGATCAAAGCTTTAAGTGTGTTTTGAACTAACGACGCTTGCATGTTGGACCCGAGGAGGCAAACAAGCGACTTTCCATCAGCTTTCGCGACAGGCCTGTCACTTATCACTTGGGCTATGGTCACTTTCCATTGTTGCAAATAAGTTGTTGGCACGGCTGTCTGGCTCACGCTCATAGCCCGCGACCAGTCGTTTCTCTTTGTGAAAACACGCTTCAGAACGTTTCAGTGCAGGCGCGCATCCCCGTGATGACGTCATAATTTATTTATTAAGAGAACCAAATTATACTAGCCTCTATACTATATGAAACCTAAAATCAATGCTTTTCGGGGGGCACCGCCACTTTCTTAATAGCTTTTCAGCATCGACACAGAACATTTGAACATGTTTGTGGATGCATAAAGGATGTTTGGTTGTCGCAAGGGATAACATCCTCACGTTTAAGGGTAAGATTGAAACGCTGGTGGGGAGCAACGGTTCAGACCACAGGTATCTTGTGTTCCGGCATTTTCTCGCAAGGGAAAGAATGGTACTTGCTACAAACGACTCAAAAAGTGCGTTAAAATATTTGCAAAGCTATCACTGCAAAATTTTCTTGTCAGATATTTTTGTGCACCCACGGCTATAAGAATTGTTATGGTTTTTCAACCACGCCTTTTCTCATCACTCATAGGTGTGCTATTATGGGACAAGTTTACACGTAAGGGTGCAAAAAAGCTCTTAGAGTGTACTTAAGCAACGCATAAACGATCTTTATCAATGAGCGTCACACAGCTGGCTAGAAGAACCTTCCCAGCTCCCAAAAATAAATACAAACAGCACCCTCTCGTTCGCCATGAACACACGAGTAATAAATTTACGAAGCACCACATTTAGAGATGGCTTCTTCAAGCTGAACAAATCACGTGACAAGCCTCACAAGTCTTCGTTCATAAAATGGCAAAGAGGGTTAGTTTGTAATGATCCATTAGTTGGTGCTTTTGCAATGTACGTCATCTGTTCCACTTTGGAGGCTCAAAATCTACATTAGGCGACCAATAATAAATATATTATAATTTATCGCTCTGAGTTCCCCGGAAATCTATGGGCCATGAGAGAATACGAACAGGGGGGGGGGGGGGGCTGGGAGGAAAGGAGGAATATCGACCTCCTGAGGTTCTTTGACGTACAAACAATATATGATATACAAGCTCGTTTTGCATCCGGATCCCATGCTAATGTGACCGGCGTGGCTGGGATACGAACCCGTGACTTCGGGCTCAAATGCAGAACAGAACAGCCACTTAGACACCGCTGCCGTTCAGACATTTAACATACCTTATTGTAACATCAGGTGGGAAAGTGAAGAGCCTCGTGCATACCTTTTAGGCATTGCTCTCGTCCAAACATACGGATTTAAACCTTGGTGCCATTTTGAAACTTCTAGATGCAGTGCGTAAAATTAAGTCTGACCTGTGCTTCGGCACAGAAGTACTTTCCATAGAGCAAAGGAAGTGGGTCCATTGCGCTAAAATTGTGCGTAACAGCCACTTGCAGCCAATACTGATGATGGACCCATTATTAGCGATAAATTAACAACTTTGTGTATTCGGTCCCTGATAACTAAAACATGTGTGTGCATGGTCGTGACCCTGAGGCATGCAGACTTGTCATGAAAAGACGTTTCAATCGCGAAAACAAAGCATTTCTATGTTGCTATATCTAATATTTGTTTATTTAAATTGCCTTACAGGGCCAAAAGGGCATTTAGTATGGGGAACGAACAAGGAGGTATCGAATAAGTCGTTCATCTTTACCTTGTTACGCATGTGGCAACTCATTTGAAAACGTACAAAACGTTCCCTTCAACTTTCCTCAGTTTTAGTCACAAAAGCATGCTTTGGTATGAGCACTGCATCGTGTGTATGGGCGTCCTTTCAGTATAGAAAGTTTGCTTAGATTATGATTGAACGTGCCATAACAAAGATCAGCTTCCAAAGTCATAATAATCGTATTAACAGTGAATTGTGCTTGCCTTTTTATCTTCTAGCACTTGGTATGCTTTTGGTTTGTTTAACTATGTCGCATTTTTAAGTTCACTTGATTGATTGGCTTGCGTCTAGTTGCAGAAACTACCGAAAGCGCCGGTCATTTGCAGCTTTTTTTTTTCCTTTTTGTCGTTGTTGTTGCCGTTCACTGCTTAAGCATGATCGCGCTAATTGCTTTAAGGTTGGAACGCTTTCTTGTGGCCTCATGTTATCATCTTTTTGTCGTTGAACAATCTACTGCTCGTGCTTACAGTAGCTGTAACCATTTATTATTTCATCCAAAACAGTCTGCGAGAAATATTATATCGGAAGTCTTGCATTTGTGAAACACCCTCGCGCTTGGTGTTTCAGAAATTATTTGTAAAAACTAGCCGAGTACTTTACGTTACCGATAAACGGTAAGCTTAAAGAAATCAGTTTGTATATCGAACTTACGTGACATGACTTGCATAAACAAGTCTGGCAGATTCATTGCACTATTGATTTGGAGCATACAAGAACGTGGAGGCTATTGTGCAAGTTTTGAATTTCATAGGTTCGGCGCCAATTGGCTCAATTAACGAAGAGAACATGGTATACATCACACAAACTAATATAAAAGCTAATTTTGACCGATTATCGATAGCCAGAAGCAAAAACAGTCAATCTAATGAAAACTGCAAGAAATGGTGAACAAGGCTCATGTGGCGAAATAGGTGAAATTGGGAAAGCAAATGGATGCATGGACGCACCGTAAAAAAAAGATCGACAACTGCTTGGTTTAGACATGGCCGCTGGATAGATAAAGAAGCCGTGGTTTAGTCCTCCGGTGCTTATTCCGCCCAAACGTTCGTAATTCCTCCAAGCTTTTTTTTTTAATTAAAGGTCCGTGATTTGTTCCCGGGTTTCAGCAACATCATTACCCGGGCCATAGATCAGCCATAGATCAAGCACTCCACCTTCTAATACAATCCCTCGGGCCATTCTGACCTTTTATTTTTATCTCCCTTTCTCGGTCTCTGCCTGCGAGCAATAATCTCCAACACTTACTTGAGCGCTGAATATAGCTCGCCTTCTTCGAGAGTGTCGGGCAGAGGGCTGCCAAGTGTCTCCGGCAGCAGAATCATGGCGGAGGATATAATAAAAAGCATCGCCGAGTACAAAATAAGGACGCTCTTTTCACCCCACGACATGAACTGAAAAGAGTAATGAAACCAGAAGTCAAATTAGCACTGCAAATAAAAGACAAGGCCAGGCAGGACATTTACCTGTAGCAGTAACCTCGGAACAAAAGACAATTGTTCTGTGTCGGTGCTTTAAAGCAATCGTGATGCTTTAAAAGTTGACAAGTGTGTTGTCCCTAATCTCACTTTGCATAAATTGCTGGGCTAACACAAGCGGCGTCCCTCCGGCGTGTCTTAATTAGCGGTTCATATCCACGTATATTTCAAACGTCGCAGTCGTCTACGACTCCCGGCCATTTAATTTCTTTTTACCTTAGCACTTTCGCAAAATATTATACTGAACGTTTATAGGCTTTCTTAAGAAAATTTGTTAAACGTTATAACGTTATGAAAGCAGAGCAGATAATTTTTACAACAAGAATACATGCAATGGCAGCCGTATGGAGCATTTCGAAACGAAGTCGTCAGCGCACCGAAAGTACGCGGGATGTATATTTTTTTATGATTTAAACAGAATGATCTACCGGGTGTTTCAGCGAACACTTTCAAATTTTTCTTTTAATTTTTGAACTTGAATGCATAAACGACGTTTTGTTAAGAAAGTAAGTAAGCCAATGACTTTCTCCGCAAGGTTCGGGAAATATTATCTCGAAACTGGTGCCATCCTGAGAATTCGTTCCGAGTGGATCCGCCTTGAGGACTCAACGGCTGCAATTTGTAAATGAATTGTAATACTAATTGTAAAGATGAATTGTAATAATTGTAAGGTAATTAGTTAAGAACCTCTTTAGTTAATTTTTCTTAATTAGTTGATCATGCATTTGAATTTTTTGTGCAAGTAATATCCGCCTCTTCGAATAGACGAGCTCATTAACTAGAATTGAGCTATCTGCCACAGGCAACCTTTAAAAATCTTCAAGCGAAGCTTGTATTGGCTCACAAGTTTCGATGGCGTCGTTGTCACGCAAAAAATCACGTGTGGATCTGGGGCGAAGGAAGCTCGGATTGGTCGCGCCCGTCACGTGATCCGGCGCAGGCGTAGCTTTCCCCGCACCTGCTGTTTCTTTCTTTCTTGTCCCTGGCTCGTACCCGCATATTCCTGGCTCATACCTACATAGGCAATGCGGGTATGAGCCAGGGATATGTGGGTATGAGCCAGGGACAAGAAAGAAAGAAACGAAGAGCAGGTGCGGGGAAAACTACGCCAGCACGGGATCACGTGACGCGCGCAGCCAATCTGGGCTTCCCTCGCCCCAGATCAGTTTCGGCGTCCGGATGAGAAGGCCGTGCGTGCCGTGTTCCGCCGAGGAGCAGGCTGCCTTTGAGCAACCATGAACACGAGAGGACTGGGAGGCAGTCCTACTTGGCTGCTCAGACCTTTGAGCCCAAAGGGCCTTGGTCCAGAGAGCCAGGACGGCGGCTTCCACCAATGGGGTCCACCGACTAGGGACGCCACCTAGAATGTAGGTGCCCACTAGGGGGTCCACGCATCTCTTTATTGTGCAATAGAAGCTTCTAACCACCACCGCGAACGCACTAGGCAAAGGGCTCGTCGTCGACGTGCCAATTCTAGCGTGAGGGCTTCCGAAGCTCACGCGAAACGTCATCCAAGAGACGCGGACCCTGAGTTGCGGGAGCGCGATGTTGAGGCCAAACGTCACCATCGTTTTACCCTCCAGAAACGCGACAACGGTAGTGCACCCCTCGCTAACGCTAGCGCCAACTTCCCCGGTACGACGGTGAGGTTTCAACGCGAGTTTCTCAACCGGAACTTCCGAGCCAACTGTTGTGCGTGTGACCAGTCGTGGGTCGAGCGCAACGTGGTACTCGTCAGTGCAGTTCGTTCCGAGGAACACCGAAGATACACACAAGCTTTGTTTACGCCCCTTTCCTCGACAGGGGAGGGGCTACTGATTTTTTTTTCTTTTTTAATGTTCGCTCAAAAACCCTGTATATATTATCTATATGGCCTACGTTGGATTAAGTCTAATGCTTCTAGCATGCCGTTGCATCGACGCTTTCTTTGGTACTATAGAGTAAAATATATATCACTTTAAAACATTTTTTGTGGACGAATAGCGCCACACGTTGTTTTTTTTTTTTGCCAGCGTTAAAGTTTTCAATTTTCAATGCTCTTTCTGGACCTAAAGCATTCATACATTTTCAACATCATGATGGCAGTGCCTTTGGAGCACTAACAACCATATAAAATTATTCCGTAAGCAGGTTTTGCATAGTTCGTTACTTACAAAAAAGTCGAAGATTATGCGGATTCTACACAGGATAGCTGATACGAAGATGGCGCTGAAAATTTATCGCGTTATTCAACCGAATGCCAAAGCTATTTCACTGTGACGCTTGATTCGTGCCTAGGTAATCTGCGCTGACATTCGCTTTTGTTAGTTCCGTCAGTTTTGACCATTCTAATTCAAAAAATGACTTTAAGAAGACGTAATATGAGCGTACTTACGACGACGTTGATCCAAGGTTCGAGTGCGGCGCCCAAGCGGCCAACAGTTGTGCACAGCCCGAAGCCTCCGCTTCGAGCGACGGTTGGAAACATTTCGTTGATGAAAACAAACTGAGTGGTGTATCCCAACGTGTATGTGAACCAGCCGGCCATACGGACAGTCATTCGCAGGGCTAGATACTCTGTGTACAAAAACAAGTGACGTACACTGATGTTGCCTTCAGATAACGTGACAAAGAGTAAAAGTTTTGAACCTGAACATCCAGCACCTCTACAGGCGGTGAGATGGAAACAAGTGCCAAAGTGTTTTTTTTTCTAATATCTAGTAGTCCCTAAAACAATAAATCAGAATGCCCCTGCGTTGGGGAATTCAGCACACCTACCTACACTTTGGGACTGTAGACCTACTGTCGAAAACTCGGAGGATTGAAAAAATACTGAATTTTCTCGCAGAAGACAACGATTTCTGGACAAATCGATGCATTTGTTGTCCCGAAGAAGTGTCTGCAAAGCTTGGGTACTCGGCTTTCATATCCTTCAATCGATAATTATTATCCTTGCTTCTCCAGGTTCGCAAGGAAAAAGATCACTATCTTATGCCCACATTGCCATTAGGTAGATGAGCTGCTGCAGAGATGCGAACCAGTTTTGGCATCGTTTCGGCAACTAAAAGCTTGGAACACCAGGCAAACAATGACGATATAGTTTATATAACGCAGTCATGATGAAACAGCGTGAAAAAACAAAACTACAGAAGGCCTACCTAACGCACATAGCTGGTCCCGTGTGCATGTGTGCAGGCATGTGGTTATGGTTTTCAAGTACTTCTGTCTTTGTTTCTATTGCGTGCGCAATAGCCTGCCGGCATGGTTTTTTAGCGGTCTTTAGCATTGAGAGGGAGAGAAGCGAAATGCAGATTGGTGACCCTCAGGGTTCGATCATGGAACCGTTCTTGTCATTAGTATGCATAAATAACTTTACATCATACCTGTCCCAACACTGCATAGTACACACTGATGACACTAACAGTAGTCATTACAGCTGAAAAAGGAGAGCAATTGTACGCAACCACAGATAGAACATTACAACCGGCTTTCTGTGTTGCTTTCAGAAAATTAGTTAGTGCCTAACACCTCCAAAAGTAGTTACATGTTTTGTATGCGACAAACACGCGTCATAAATTTGGACGCCACTTAACGACTGAATAATCCATTGTTACAGTGCGCACATGAAACTAAGCTTCTTGGTGTGAGATTACACAGTAGGCTATCATGGCACCGACGTGTGGAACAAGTGAGTAAAAAGTTATGCAAAAACACGCCGATACTGTACGAATTGCGACATCTTCTCTCCCTCAAAACCCTGCTAGCTTTTTATCATTGCTTCATTCATTGCCACTTACCTTACACCATTGCTTCATACGGTTAAACGTACCCTTTCACTCTACCTCCCCTGCAAGTAGCCCAATACACTTCCCTACGTATCTTGCTGCTTCTAGGTAGCACGGCTCAATCCGTTTCGATCTTTTTAACAGAGGAGCTGAGTAAGCTCTTCGTTGCGCCGCGTAGTGCGAACCAAAACTGCTCCTGGCGATGACGTCACTGCGCGTTGCCTAGCAACCACCTCGCGGAGCGGCGTGTGCTTCGCCTCTTCTTCGTGCCTTGACATTGGACGTTAATGACACGGAAGAAGAGCATGCGCGCGGCGCGCGCTATGCTCGGTAGAGTGAAAGAGAAAATGAGAGCGAGAGAGAAGAAAATTGTAGCAGCACCAATGAGGCAATGCGCGGAGCTGCTGCCGACGCCGTCCGCGTTTCCCCGTTTCCCAACGTTCGCGCCGAACGCGCGCGGTGTCCGTGACTGCCGCAGGCGCCTCTGGCGGCGACTGGGCAGGTTTCGATCAGCCACGCCACGGCAAGTGTAGAGGCGCAGCTTGGCCGAGAAGTCACCGGGGCGATAAAGCTCGGAGCCGCCGAGACGGCGGCAGCACTCTCGTTGACTCTGTGGCGAGTACATGCAGCCTTGACATGGGACGACTACTGAAGATCAGGACACCCGAAGAAGAAGCCGCTCATCTTGAAGCACATCGCGTGGCCAAGCGAGAATCTGCGCGTCGGCGGCGAGCCCATTCGGGCAATCATTGTGCCTGTCGTGTTCTCTGTGTGTTTCCTGCTTTTCTTGCCATTAGAATGCTTAGTACAGCTTGCGACTTCTCAAGAGGTAGCCGGTGTTTCGGCCTGGTGAAGACACGCCCAGCGTAGCGAAAGGCTTTTATATTATGTGCACGTTAAAGAACCCCAGGTGTTTCAAATTAATCCGGAGTCCCCCACTACGGCGTGCCTCACAGATGGTGGTTTTGTCACGTAAAATCCCATAACTTTTACCCGGCAGCAGCACTCAGCATTTTCTAGCAAAACTTAACCAAGCCTAGTAAAACCTGGAAGAAGCTAGGTCGATCACCAGCTCCGCTGTTTACTCCAGCCTTGCGCCACTAGTGCAAGCTGCCCACATTTTTTTAAACTAAATATCCTACCAGTGAGGCAAATCGGTGAACATCGGAAAATCATTATAACGTTTAAGATGCTTCGCAGAGTAACACGCTAGATGGTCATAAGATTGCAGCATCAGTTAGTTCGATGAAACACTCAGTTCTCATCAGCGTAACTTCTCCCAGTTGTACGAAAAAACTGCTGAACATTTTCATTTGTCTACAGCGCTTCTGAACTCAGCAATTCACTCCCTTAAAACATAACGTACAAGAAGAAGATTCCTTAATTTAGAACCAAACTAGAACACTAATTTTCCTTCTCATAGAATATAATTAGGAGCTGAATATTGTACTCAATAATCACAATTTCCTACAATCCTACTACTCTTGCATTGAATAATTAGATATTTTGTGTCGCTAACAATGTTAAGTACTTTTTATTGCTCTTTTGATATTATTGCAATAACTATATGAGTCCCTCTCACTACAATCGACTGAGTTTTGGGATTCACGTGCCTAAAAATGAATTAGTGCATCTCTTGTTTATGTGAAAATAAAATTGATTGATTGGTTGTTAACAGGAAGCTAAACACTGTGGAATGAGAGAGGAAGAAAACTATTCATTCAAATGCATAGAATTCTCCCGGTGTGTATGTAACTAACTACATGTTGTTCTCTATAGGAAGCGGGATCAAAGACAGGAATACCCTAGGAAGAGGAAAGCCTAAAGATAAGAAAAGAAGGCACGAAAAATTATGGTCATCCGATGCACAGGTGAGGCAAAGGCGACAGTGCTGACGTAAATACCCTAGAGCTTGCAAGTTAAGCCAATTTCTTGACGAAATGCCGACAGAGCATGTATTAAAGGTTGAATTTTCTTTGAGCGAGAGAGCGAAAAAAGTCACAGTCCTGCGCGGCACACGCAGCAGTCACAGCGTAAGCTGGTGGAGCGGTTCAAGAGTAGTTCCGATTTGGGCACCAGGCACAACAGGGTCTTTGCGGTAAAGTCTGTTCACCTCGTGTTGACGAGAACGATCTGAACTGTCCGCCCGGCGTCGACGGCGAGCTGCGGCTTGTAATGCTCTCTGCGCAGCAGTCCGCTGAGCCCGATGATGCCTGGTTTCTAGCCGCGCACGTAGCTCTACGATTCGCTCCTTCAGTAGTGGTTCGTACCTTGCGAGGAGATACCATAACGTGTACCGAAGAGATATCCAGAATACGTGGCCCACATCTCACATCCCTTGACCCGTGGCACGGTACGTTGTTGTTGATGATGATGATGATGATAATAATAATTGTTTATTGGAATCTTCAAAACGGGCTGGTGACAAATAGTCACCTATCCTGCTTGAGTTAACCAGGACCAGTTGCATGCAGCATGCAACAGCCATATGCAACTTACATGTCGGGCACACTGCGTTTGCAGACGCCTTAACTAGATGGCACCACCATACTGGCGGAAGCTCGGGATCGCGTGGATTGTGCACCTCGTCTGAATCGCATCTCGTCATCTGCCTAGGGAGCCTTTATAGGGCTTTTCTCCGCTACCTGATAGCAAGCGCTTGCGTGGCTCAGTGGTAGAGTATGGCACTCCCGCGCATCGGGTCCGGGTTAGATCACGATGGGAACCGGGCACAAGAAAAAGTTCGAGGACAATTCATTACCTTGGCCCAACAAAAGTACTCCGCAAACAACGTTAGAGATTTTAAATAATAAGAGTACAAATAATAAACAAAAGTCTATTTTTGAGTGAAACAAAGAAGTGGTGAGTGCAAGATCTCTTAACGTCTTTAGACTAAAAGAAAGGATGCAGGAAGATGTATTTTTCGGAATTCGGCACTTTTGTTAATACGAAATAAAGATCGTTATCAGAACCACCAAGCTTTAGCGCCACATACTCATTATGAGTGCACTCACCCACACTCCCTCGTACCGACTCATATATTTATTTGAAACCCGTCAGCATACGAGTCAGTAAAGAAAGGTATGACTAGACGCGTACGAACGTAATGACTGCATATGACTGTGAGTAGACGCATAAATGTGAGTGAATAAATGTTCGTTTGAGTAAGCGTGAGTATGAACGTGAAGTAAGTGGAGGTAGGTGTGAAAGGACGTGAGTATGCACCCACCTTTGGGCGTAAATGCCGTGATGAGCAGGGTGAGGCTGAAGAATGCGTAGCTTGAAACCATGGTGGGAATGCGCTTGAGATATTTGGTGGTCACGAGGGACACAGTGTATCCCGCGCACTCCAGGCCAGCAGCGATGCCAAAGTTCAGGTACGGGTTTCCACCAAGCGTAGTGGCGGTCCTCGCGTAGCCGTAGTACACTATGTACGATAGAAAGCTGAAAGGAACCGGATCTGTGTCAACAATTTCATCGGTCGTATTCGCATGAAATCATGAAACCAAGTCAAGGAAGTAGGTGATGATATTGGTGGTTAAAATGATGATGGCCAACAATACGTTTATGGTTATTATAATAGCTCAGGGTTCTTACATTGAATTGGGGTAGCGACAAATATTCTCGTTAAGTGCGTAAGCTGAATAGGTAATGTTATGTATAGTACTGTAATGTAACTCTTTTCCTGCCTCAACTTTATTTTTTTACAGCTGCTTATCACTGTGATGATTGCTCCCCAATTGTTCCGCACTTCTTGTTCACGAATATTCCAATCGTCTCTTGGTGATCCCCACCACAAGGCATTTAGCGATCCCATTAGCTATACACCCCATCGTTTCTAAAAGGCAACCATTTGTTCCAGTTCTGGCTAGGTGTATATCCTCCCATTCTTTTACTATGTGCTTACTCGACCATTTTGTGGCAGCCATGTGGATTATTTCTGCAGCCAAGACAGGTTAGGGACTTCATAGACAAGCGACCATAGAGGCCTCGAACTAAAAGCGCATTTTTTATTGTAAAACTCATCATCTTTCGCGAATAACTAATCACGGATATCATCCCTAAAAATGTCAGCAGTCAGTAGATTTTGCACTCGTAGTCCCACGAGTCACATTAGCAGTCCTGACTTCGGAGGCAGACAGTCAATTTCAATCAGCGTGCGAAGTTTAACTACTGGGGCCCCGAAAACAGTGGTTAAGTTTGGAGGCAGATTTCCACAGCAAAAAAAAATTCTGAGGAATCTGCGGAAGTTTATATGTGTTGCATATTCATAAAATTTACATAATCAAGCTCACAACTGTACATAAAAGTCTGCTGCAGCATTCAGAGGCGTTATTTCTGGCCGTAGCGGACCGTTTTCAATGAACCGCGACCAAAGCTCCTCACAAGATGAAGACGATTTCGCTTGTTCAAGTATAGTACTTGATTTACTGTCTTTTTCAACGTCACTCGCGCGGCTCATTTCACTTATTTGGCTATACACGCTATTGTACAGTTACACCAGCGCTTCCGTCATTGCGCAAAGCTTACGTGATGTCACGGGGGGGGGGGGGGGGGGGAGTGTTTAAGCTCCAATCGAAAGTTACTAATTCCTTAGTTTGATTGAATGTAGCGGCACATTGTTATGTTCGGGAGCTTCTGACTTGCAACAGCAAATGTTAACCTAAACGCTAGTAAAGAACACACACAGATTATAGTTTTTCAGCTATTTAGATCGCTGGCTCTACAATCAGACAATCATTCGATCCTTCTTTTGATACATTGATTGATGTATTTTGCTTAGCATTTGAGTGATAGATTTATTGAACCTTATGTTCATCAGCCTAATATGTCCATGCATTGCACCAGCTTATTTTATGCTATGCCGGCAAACTTACGTATCTCAATAAACCATTACCGCTGTCCGAAACTCCATTTCCCTCTATCTGACGTACATGTTTTACTCTGAAGAAACACAAGTATCGGCTTCGTGCACAACATTCCATCGCTCCACATTCCGTGTTATTCCATCTAATGAGATTGATTGAACTTACGAGACGGTGACTAACACCAGAGTGTTTCTTCGTAAGTATTTCGTCTTGAAGAGTCCAAAAACTGACACGTTGCTTTGGTGAACTTGCGTCGCCTGCAAATAAAAGAAGTACTGGATGCATTTCTGGGGTGAAGGCGATGCGGTGAAGTATCGACTTCAAGCTTTCTGCTGTGTCTCCCTTGGCAATTTGTATTCTCTTCGATGTATTGATTGATTGAGCGAAAGATTGGTCTGAGGGAAAAGTCTGGCACAAAGGGCTCTGCATACGTTTAATTTCTTGTTTCATGGAACAACAAGGAACATTGTTCAGTTTCTAATGTTTGTTGCTCTATTCAGTGCTACAATTTCGGGATAGCGGGAATGTTTGGTTAGTAGCGATAGTGCTAATTTTGTCGCATTTAATAAAAAGCAAGTGATAACGGAGCTAGGTCACCTTCGCAGCACGGCCATTGCACTTCTGTTTACTTTGAGAGCATAAACTATGCGCAAGAATGGCCGGCCTATTGTTACTCTCTACACAGTATATTCGCAGCCATGCACGCAGCCTTGTCGACGAGGCCCGCCTTGTCGACGAGGCCCGCATTGTCACATCGGCAGCGCAACTTCTCTCTTTGTGAAGTTTTAATACAAGCTCTCTCTTTAAGTGATAATCGCAATGCAAGTTCTAGAAACCTGGTGTATACTCGAACGTCTAGACAAATCTAGAATACAGAGCCTGGTTTAGACCAGGCTTTGGACCTCGAAGATGAGTCCTAGAACTAAAGAGTAGCGTTGAAGCATATAATTAGGCCACTAAATCTACAAACGGACGCTAACCTTTAAATAGGCTTTATTGAGCAAAACAGGTCGGTTATATAGACCGAAATTGCGAAAAAGCAACATACAAGAAGAATAAAATCATAAATAACTCAGTAATGCAGTAATTCTGAGTGTTGCGTGCTTTTATGGTTGAATCTTTGCATATTTTTGTTGAGCATTTCGTGTATATAATCATGCTGCTTCACTCAATGAAAATTAGCTGCAAGTTAGCCCACGTATGCCTCTGTCTTCGCCATCCCTGGCTTTTATTCTGGCTCATAATCTACTCGAACTGCCGTATTACCCCAAAATTGCAATGGAATCGATCGCTTCCTTACGTTCTGCTTTCTCTTCATTAGACTGTCCACTTCCTTCTCGACGTCACGAAGCTGTCTCTTGTTGAACCGCGCAATTTTGCGAATGGCTTCGCACGCTTCTGCTTGTTTTCCCATGCTTACAAGCCACCTGGGTGACTCGTACAGCCAACTGAAAATTGAATCCATGAACAACATATCGTAACGAGTTCTTACTACTTTGTTCTACTCGATAATATTAGTCGATCACTCCCGATAGGCCTATTGGAACTATGAGAAATACCAGGCAACACTTGATGCCAGTCACCACAGGAAGAAAGAAATACAAGGGGAATAGAGTTTATGCATTATTACACCGGCGTTGAGCGCCAAATAGAGACCCTAATGCCATGCAGCATGAAGGTTTACCACCGTGTACGGCACCAGCCACATGGCTGCGGTGTCACGCATATTGCCAGGGGTTCAATCCGCGAAGCCATCTGCTGCAACCTGATACAGCACAATGCATTTATTTCAATTTCAGCATGCACAGCCCTCAAAGTTACACCGAGCAGTTCGAGACAAAGTTACTTTGTTCGTCACGAATTGCTGCACCCAGTCATACACTTCCGATGCTGAGTGTGGATTCTAACGAAGTGCGCAAACGTGAGAGCACTTATGAAAATATTATTACTTAAAACGTGTACATACATTTTCAGACAGTTCTGGTCGGAAATGTGCTACAAGTTTAAACAACATGTGGGGAGTATTTTAGTCATACGAAAGGGAAGGCAGATGACTGGCTCATAGCTCTCACTGTTATTGTGTTACCGTTTCTTTACTTCTTTTATCGCTTTCGACGCCATTTTACCTGAGGCATAATTATTTTTGCCAAGTATGCTAAAAATTAACAAGATGATATTCTCATATCTGACATCCCAGTCATGGCTTCTCGAATGCAGTTTACAATCTGCGTTACTTTCGGAAACCTACTGAGTAATTAAAAATTCTTCATCGGTCCAGCAGCTATAGGCTTTTCATAATTTTGAAGATGCCGGAAATTCGGTGAACTAAACGCTTAAATGGACAGAGTGAATACTCGGCTACAGAGGGATAATATACTCCTATGTGTGCGCCATCCCTGCATCTCTTGCAGTTGACACGCTGAACCACCACAATGGCTGAATGATGATGTAATAGTGCGTTTTTTCCCAGAGGAATTCGCACAAAGAGAAAAGAGAAGCAACTGTATAGACGCCTTGCGCTCTATTTATTCAACTGCGTGGTACAGAGTGCCCTTACTTCAATCTAGGTGCTAATCTTTATGGCAGGGCTGGCGCTCATCCACGGAACATGTAGGTCAAGCCACGGACACTATAACTGATGCGTTTCTCGACTGGCGTCGGCTTGTGACTTGGAACTGAATGTCCCTTCTCCCTCTGGTGCCTAGAAGGCCACGCGCGACACCTTCAGGCGATGTTTTATGATTTTATTGTAGTTATTAGCAAGTAAACTTTTAGGTTCCATGTACATCGACTAATCATCATCAGCAGTAGCAGTAGCAGCAACCGCAGCGGCGGGGGCAAAAGTGGCAGCAGTGGCAGCAGCAGCGGCAACGGTAACAGCAAAGGTGGCAGCAGGCTGTTTGTGCCAACTTTAGGATGAAATAAAATGCAGTTGGATGCAATTGAATGGCGAAAGGATGCATCTTACAAAGATGCAATAGAAATCCAATGCAATTGAAACAAAAGCTAATCAAGAAGAGCAAGTTCTGGACAGTGAAAGCTTTCACGGCCGAAAAACGAAATTACACAAATCGAACCTTGAACACGTAATCACACCACTACTTGTGGTTAATGACCAAATTCTTAAGTAAGCTTGAAGACTGTAGCGTATCATCTCCACATTGTAGTTTGTGTGTGACTGTTATATATAAGAAAACACTGGCTTCCGAGTATTATAAAAGCCAACTTGTTTTCCTAAATTGGGAAGAGAGGTAATATGCGATAGCCGATTTCTGTCTCTTTTTTGTATGTGGCAAGCGATAGTTCGGCAAGGATTTAATATTAGGATTTCGGAGCTCATGGTACGAAATATCTGAATGAAAGTTGGGTGGCTTGGTATATTTGATAATAATAAGTTTTTTTCTGCGAGAGAAGCAGCTTGTCAATGTTAGTTGTGGAAGTCATAGCCAAAACACAGCTACGGTAAATTCTGCAACTAAGAAAGATAGAAGCATATATTAAGAGGAAGCTTTAGCTCGGGCCCAACTGCAGTGCCACCTATTGAAATACATGTAAAGTTTGACATAACCCCGGCACCGATTTTATTGAAATCTGCAGCATTTGAGAGGAAAAGTTAAATTCTAGTCGCTGTTGGGAACGGAATTTTCATTTAAGGCCTGAATTTTGATTGAGGCCTGAATTTCTTAAACGGAATTTGCAAAAATTGGTAAGTTTGAAACAAAATACAAGCACTTTGCACCAGCAACAGTTATCGCATTTCAGTAAATTGGATCTGTTAGAGTATTCACAGCGGACAAGCTTGGTATGGGACTTTGCATCTTACGTGAATTTATTACATTTTTACACAGGTTTTGTAAAAGTTGTACTCACATAATGGGGGTTTATTTGACAGCCTTATATGCTATATCAAATTTGTCCACTTTAGATGTACTATCAAGTGCAATTTACATAATTACGATATGGTATTTAATTGCTGAGCTAGAATTGTAAATTTGACAGTTTCGCTTTCTCAAATTTTGTAAGTACCGCCAATTTTTATGAAAATATTGGCGGCCGAAATCGGAAATTCGCAACCAACAGTCACTAGATTTTAACTGTTTCTTTTAAATGCAAAAACCTCATCAAACTAGTTGCAGTGGTTACCAAGAAAAAAAATTTCTCCCTACCCTTGTATTTAGATAGAAGCCTCGAGTTCAAGCTTGCTCTTAAGAATTTCACTGAAAGAGGCACATAATAAGGAAAAAAAACTGCTCCCACCATATGCGAAGAGTTTCGTCACATTAGTCTCACTGTTACTGCACCAAATGTTAGTACTTTGAGAATAACCTCCTTGCATAGTACCAGTAGAATAAGCAGACTGGAGACTTTTCTTTTTTTCAAAGCTAGTGTTAAGTTGCCGGTGATGACTTGGTATTGCCTGCCAGCATTTCGCTCCAACCCGTTTCTCTCGTTTTTTTTTTTCTCTTTCTTTTTTTCCGTGCTTCTGAAGGTTTCCCTTTCATGATTAAAATTCCTTTGGGAGTAATTGTCTACATAAACGCGCGCTTGCACAGATTCTTAACACTGGCTGACAAAAATGAATTCTTGGTCTCTTGCCATGCTATTCAACATTACTTGTGACCTCTACGTTTCAATCTGCAACCCTACTTTTACACTTAATCGGCTCAGTTCCTTAACATCTGTTGCAATTCATCTCTAGCGTTCGTAAAAGTAATGCATGAAAGCATTACAATTTAGCGGAATGCGGCAAATCGCAACTGCAATTATGTGATCGTTCATTAGACTTCTACGTAACGAAAAACATGTATTAGGTACTTGTAATCAATGACGTTTTTTGCTAATTTTTTTTAATTAACGATGGCTTTATTTACTCGGTAACGCTCACTTTATTTCAATTACAATTTCAGTAATCAATTAAGTCTAACCAGTTACATTTTTGACAAAACAAGTTGAGACAGGCGACAATGTTTTGATCTCTTACATTTAGCGGGAACTAGATCGAGCCCCGGGAAATGAAAACACGTCCGTAGGTTTCCTCCTGTCCAAAATTAGCGTCCTGCAGCTACACTCCAATTAGCCTAACATTGCAGGTTTACTGGTTTGCACACCTCTCCTTGAAGTCCCACCTCTGACCCTTTCTTTTATAATACATTTTTCTTCCTCTCCCTTACAAGCGCTTATAGGTGGCCTTCATAGGCGGTAAGGGCTCCTGCTCAAGTCTTCTTCGCTTAGGGCAGTATGTGACTTCTCTCATATAAACAGACGCTATTGGCAGTTAAACGCATATGTTTCTTCCTGTTTGATATTACCTGACTTATATGCATCTGTATTTGGGATTGTAACACATGAAGAACAATTTTATGGCTGAATAATGTGTGGTTTTGTAATAAAGACATTACAGATTTGGTCAGCTTTTCAATGAACGTGAACGTTTACCGACGTTCGTCACAATTAGTCGCTTAAATCTAAATGGCTAACGAGTGAAGGGCACCGTGTGCATGTCCGGCAGATCATCATCATCATCATCAGCCTATATTTATATCCACTGCAGGACGAAGGCCTCTCCCACCGATCTCCAATTACCCCTGTCTTGCGCTAGCCTATTCCGACTTGCGCCTGCAAACTTCCTAACTTCATCATCCCACCTGGTTTTCTGCCGTCCTCGACTGGGCTTCCCTTCTCTTGGTATATATTCTGTAGCCCTAATGGTCTACCGGTTATCCATCCTACGCATTACATGACCTGCCCAGCTCCATTTCTTTCGCTTAATGTCAACTAGAATATCGGCTATCCCCGTTTGTTCTCTGATCCACACCGCTCTCTTCCTGTCTTTTAACGTTACTCCTAAGATTTTTCGTTCCATCGCTCTTTGTGCGGCAGATGTTGGCCGACAAATTGAAACGGCGCTCCTATGGCTCGATAGGGATGGCCACTTCGAACTTTCATGCCAGGGATGATTTTTAGTTTCTCACTAGCCTTATCGGGAGCTCCTTCCCTTAGCTCCAACAACAATGAAGCGCTGCACTTTACAAAGAACTCAGAACTGAGCATAGCGGCATTCAGTGGCCACGATCTTGTGAGCAAGGTGTTCGTACGTTGCAACACAACCCTTCTCTTCGGCGCACACAGACCGAGTTTTCGGTGTCGCTGCAGATGCATTCATCACAAAACAAGAGAAGTTTGCCAAATAAATGTTATAAAAGCAATTCTTAGCGAAGATAAACAGCGTGCGAAGTGCTGGCGACGATGCATCGAAAGAGCCAGGCCAGTTCGTTTATTTTGCAGTGCTTGTGCAATTTTGATAAACGTATGGAGGAAAGTAATAGTAGAGTAATCGATTACTTGTTTAGTAACTGTTCAACTACTTTTGTGTGGGAGTAATTCGTTAGTGTAATCAGTTACATTTTTCAAAGAAGTAATTGTAGATCTAAATGTTGACTTCTTTTCTCTAACGTGTACAAGTCTGCCCTTGCTTGAGCCTTTTACTTTTGCCTCACTTGTCTCGATGCTGCGCAACTCTATTCCGTCGGTTGCAGCTGGGTGTCGCTTTAGCGAAAACCTACTATTTTCACGTCGCCATGAGGGACAGTGCCTCGCGTAACGTTTGCGATTGCGACGGCACCAGTGTAAATACGCTCATCTACTGCGCTTTGGATAATGAATGACAGTATTTGGGTGCTGATGGAAGTCGGCTGGACGACAGAACCTTTACGGAAGCAATGATGTTGAAGCCATAGATCCGACTGTCATCTACAGAAAGAGGCGTAGCGAGAGGGTGGCGCACCACCCTCCCCACTACATTTCTGTTTGTATTTTGTATGGGGCCTACCTAGCACCTTGCACCCTCTCTCACCCCCAATAAAGAAAAATGCTGGCTGTGCCACTGGCTCACAGAGAAAGCCACCTGAGCCGTAGTGTACTTTTTAGAACGCTGTTGTGTTTGCACAAGCATCAATGCATATCTGTTACCTTTTGCCTTTCACATTTAAAGCGAAGCTATCTAGGCACACCCTCGCGCACTACTGCAGGCTGACCACGGCTGCTACTTCTGCTGATGTCTTGCCGAATAGCTCATATCACGAACTGGTTTATATGTAGCCCCATTTGTAGTATACCTTGACGGAGGTACCGGTGACCGGCCGTGTTCTCTACGAAATTGCGCAGTGGTACTACAAATGACCCCTAAACACCATCAGTGAAACAAATAAACGCCTTCAATCGCGTGATTCATTTTTAGAGCAACGCTTTCTGTGATTTCTATCCCGGGGGTTTGTCGCATCGGCTCGGTCGGCTTGTGGCTGAGTAACGTTGGGCGGTCTTGGAGATAAGGTAATAGTAAACTGAGCTGATTCACGAATGCAGGGTTAATCGTGGTCACTTGGATCACGTGGTTCGCATGGTTGGGGGGGGGTTCCGCACATTGTTTATTTGCCGCGCAGGCGCGTAATTGCTATCGCTGCGAAACGCGCTGCAGAATGCGAACAGTTTTATAGTAACCACTTCACGAAAGCTTCGTTTGACACAGACTCCGAAGTGCGTGTCGGATTTGTATTTTTTTTTCTTATTATTATTTCTTCCTTCTTCCCCCTCCCCCAGTCCTGGGTAGCAAAACAAGAGGAAAATTGATTAACCTTTTAGCCTTTTCTTTTTTTCTCTCTCTCTCCTGATAAGACGCCAAGTTTCTTGGTGGTGTGTTGTGACAGCACACAGTAACACTGAGCGCGTCATAAATGGTGTGGCATATGAACGCCTAAATGCGTCACACACGCATTTTTCTCCTAATTTGTTCCTACAAAGTATGCTGTTCCCTGTGCCTCGTCTAGGCCTTTTAACTGCTTTTTGACCACAGCCCTCAACATCGTAAACATTTCATGTAAAAAAAAGACTGATCTCTTTTGATCGATTTCGTCTGATTGATTTACTTGTCTAATCATTTCCCGTCCTGCTCCTGCCAGGCAACAGGATATTTGCTTTCCTGCCATAAAAATAAAGCCGGGTACTCACGGAATGGCCAATAAGAGGGGCATTGCGAAAGATGCTTGAACGATGAGCAGCTTCCTCCAGTCTTGCGCGAGCCATACGATTAAGGGCAGTAGAAGAATACCGGTTATCCAGCCGTAGCCATAGCACACATTCAGTGCAATGCGAAATTTCGGCCCGATGGTTTCTGCGACTAAAGTGATAAAACATATCTCGGTCAATACTCCGCATGTCACGTCTTTGTAAGTAAAAATACTTCGCAAGCAATTGCAAGACAAACTGCAGTTATGTATGGCATTAGACGACAGCTTTATTCACTTTGTGACCACCAAGTCGTAATACAACGGTAAATGCTCTCGAATGATATATTTTTTGTTCACTTGGAGAACGCATGCATGCGTACAGCCGCAATGACTCAATATCATTTCGAACGGAATTAGATTAAGATGTAACCTAAATAGCTCCAGCTGGTCGAAATGAACCCGGAATCTCCAACCATATTTAGTAGCCCTCATAACCTGTGAGTTCCTTCGGGACATTAAACCCCTATTATATCATTCGATTACATTTTTGCACGCCGCGGCTACAATTCTAGTTAATAAGCTTCCATGTAATCACCACAATACCCTAAGAAACACTTCTAAAATGTTTTCTATATGCATTGAGGCCATTCAGATTTTAATTATTTCGCAACATTCGGTGTCGCGCGTGAAGTATGTTAGAAAAAATTCACCAAAGATTACAATTTTATTTATTTATTCAAGAAAATACTGCCAGTCTGAAGGCCAGACTTTAGGCAGGGGTGAGCGATACATTGGAATTAACACAACACAGAAGATACAGAAGTGAAAAGAAACAAAGTGAAATGTAGAGCTGATCTTACAGGAGTAAAAAAAATAGTAATTGTACAGAATGAAAGCACAAATCAACTAGTATGGGGCACTACAACAAATACGAACCATAACCAACTGGAGATATTGCAAAAGAAAGTGTTAAAAATTTTTGAGAATTATTATGGTGAACCCAAAGATTTACCAACTAATCTTTTGTTGAAAAAACACAATTTGCTCAATGCGAGTAAATTATATGATTGCAAACTCCTGTTGCATATAGATAAACATAAATTGCTACATTGCTACATATTGCGCTCCTAACGCCAGCTTGTTATGCGCTTCGTAACAAACACCAGCACCACGAACACGTACAAATTATCGATGGGCTGTGCTCGGCTATCAAATACCCACACTAATAAAGCGTGTGACTCCACAGATTAACTTCAACATTCCACTTTATTAATTCAAGTCGCAAATAAGAATTGTTTTCGTTGAATGTGTGATGAACCCTTATAACACAAGTGTTTTTTGATTGTAAAAGTATTTTTGACATTGCTATGCTTTGAATGTGCATGAAAAGATGTTCTTAATTGCCATAAATATGGTTGTATGTTGCATTGTGTAATATTTTTAATATTTCAATGTACCCAGTGGTTTAAATTCTTTCAATTTTCGTTCTGTGAATGTATCACTATTGCCTGCTGTCTGTATGGTCTCCAGGTCCCCTGAAGTTGTCCAAGACAACTTTTTGCCTGGAGGACCCCCAACTTTTGGGGTTTGAAAATAAAGTGGTAGAACAAAACAAAGTTATATAATACTACAGCAATATCAACTGCCACAACAATACTTTCTAATGCGAAATTTGAGCACCACCATATACGTGCTTTCATTTCGCGATATATTGGCTGGCGCGTCTCTCGCGGCACGTTGCAAACGAAGCGAAGTGTGACGCGACTACCTCGCTAATCAGGAGGTCGCGAGAGCCAGCGCGTGGGTGACGCGTGGGCGCGATTCACAGCAGCCGCCGCCGACAGACCTCCCAGACGACACGCGTATACTCTGGCGCACTCTCGTAGCCTTCGTCGCCACAATACGCTCTTCTTCTCACGCTTTCGCCATACCCTCCTCCTCCGCTTTCCGCCTCATGCTTCCGCTGCACCCTCCTCTCCGCTCTTTCCTCTTCGCGCCTGTTCGCTCTCGCCGCTTTTCACTTTTTCATCTTTCGTTGCGCTCGTCAGTTCGGTTACGCCGACGCCAACTCTCGTTGCAGGAACAGGCTCCTAAGAGCTGCTTTCTAAAGCATTTGAAAAGGTGGCACCACTATTAGGCTAGTGGTAAAGGTTGATTCTTACTTGCTTGTTTTTGCCCGTAATAGTTGATTCTGGTCTAGTTTCTAAACCGCCTGAGTGTCTTCAAGTTGCGCTCCTTTTCAAGCAGATGATTTTGCCCGTGTACCTGTATACTTTTGCGTGTAGAGACATGTATTCCGGACTAAAAGATTGTGTAAAACGCCCTAGAAAATTCAGACGTCTCACTTCATTCCACTCCTATTTCTTTTAGAAACTCATGTTATGCACTAAAATGTCCCGAAAATAAATTACTGATAAGAGGAAATTGCACATGAAGGGAACAAAAATGCGATGCGCGTCAACAGAACTTCGCAACCTTGGTGAATTCGTCTTTTTTTCTGGCTAAGCAGCAAGTAAACGTTGCATATGAGAGGAAACTGATTTGCCTTTGAAGGTAACCTACGCATACATTTTGAAGGTAACCTATGCGTAGGCTGTTCTATTTTGAAAACCATCTGCAACGGGAACAGAGTTCGACGTGCGCTGCGTTTTCGCGGCTTAGTTCGCATTGATGCGAGAGGTAGCACGAAGGTAAATTTGTTCGCTGCTGCTGCCGTGCTTCCTCACTCCACCGCTTTGACAGCGAGTTTCCACGATCATTGATTGAGTTGTGTTCATGTTTGCTGGTGCGCGCGTGACACAATGTTTGTTAATTTAGTTAGTAAGCGAATGTTTATAAGCTTATACAGTCGATAAAAACTACTATCATTACTTCTCATAGCTGTCTGCTAATTTGCTATCGCAATCAATGCTTCGTTTTTCGGGCGAAACTACGACTTTTTTTTTACTCCTTGCACACCTGAGCTTTCATTACGTAGCAGGTGTTCTTTTTTCACATATATATTTATTCCATGCAGGTTTGTTTGTTTCTTTTTGTTAAGGATGTCATATTGAGAGTACTTTTTTGTATTTTTATCCACCTAACTAGGAAGGAAAATACGTGACGCAGCCACACTATGAAGAGCGCACTTGAATATTTCACTCTTGAAATCATATTCATGAGTTTGTTGTAAGCGTAGTGCGTGGCGTTGCAATAGGACTGTAAGTAGACTATTCGGTACTCACTCCCACCCATCGTCACATCAGTATAGGTCAATGGATAGGTATGTTTCTAATTCCCAAAACACAAAGTTAAGCAGATCCAACGCCCATACTGGAATCCATGCGAAACGAAACTTTCTTGAAGCGAGTAATTAAATGTTACAAAAATAACTGCGTTGCGAACTATTGTCACTCTATGTGACGTGCAAGCTAAGGCATTGTTTACGCACCGTACCAGTCGCAACTATAATGCTCTACACCGTTCAAAAACTATAGCAGTTTACACGAATGCGCATCGAGAGCCGTAATGCCACGAGGGTGAAAGCGAGTTTGGATTTATGTCGAGTAAAGAAAGGTGAGTTCAGACATAAGCGCAGAGAAGTAGTACACTGCGAAAGACAAACATAAGGCTATTACACTCGCTTTATTCCAGCGCCTTCGGCTAAATGAAACCTGGAGCGCGCGCTTATGCTGTTGTACGCACATGCAATACTCGTCAAGACAGCTGCACCAGCCATGATCAGCGTAGTCTGGGCAGCGCTTGCAAAGAATGTGTCGCTTTATTATTGTATCGCGCATATATCACAGCAGGTACGGGCATTCCCAGCCCGGAATGAGTGATAAACTGAGCTTACGCAGACTGAAGCAGGCCACCTGGAGTCCGGAAATTGCAACGGCCACGCCCACTCGGGCTACCAGAAAGACGTTGAGGCTCGAACTGAAGGTCAGTGCAAACGAGGAGGCGCACAAGCAAATGGTGCTTAGAACTGCCACAATTCTTCTTCCAAATCTGAAAAGAGAACGAAGAAATTGATCACCGAAACATCGTAGTAAGGTGATATTTAGATTTGCGGCGGCGTTGTAAACACCCCATTAAAATGATTTAAACATATAGAGACTTCATTGTGTGATATCAAATGCCAGAAACTTTAAATCAAGGAATGCCTTCATTTTTCCTATATTTAGTCTAAAGAGAAGTTATTCCTTCTTTTTGTGCACCTGCCGTAATGTTAAGCTTAATAATTGTCTTGAGATGAAATGTGAATACATGGTAGTGCTGTGCTATACTGTTACAGCACTAGAACTTCAGCAAACATGCCCAACGTTAAGAAAAAAGAAGAAAAAGAAGTCAATCTGAACCTTTCTTCTTTTTTTTTTACAAATCTGTACCCCATGACAATGTTCCGCTTAAGAATTGTCTTAAGACAAAATGTCACTATGGTATCAGCTTGCTAAAAGAAGTTTATCAGAAAGTGTACTTACCACTACAGTGCAAAAATTTAAGCAAATGTTTCCAACATAAGGGAAAAAAAGACACCGTACTTATTACATATGAGCATGTGCCTGACCTGTCCAATTCTTATAGGCTTGGAAAATCGAGAAAAAGACATACCTGTCTGACACGTTACCTATGACGAGAATGCCCAACATCAAGCAAGCCATATATGTGCTTTGTATCAGTGACCTTTTCCATGTATTTTCGCACACGAGATTCCACTGAAAGCAAAAATTAACAAATGCATTAAAGAAACACATGGACGTGCTTTTCTTTTCTTTAGTGCGTTTACAATAAATCTCTCCCACATCATTTCACTGCCACAAAGCGCGCCCTTCTTTCCTTTTTTTTTTCCTTATTAACCTCCAAGAATGCTCCAACAAGTAGCTTTCACCACGAGTTCTTAATTTTTGTAGTAGACCTTGTTTGGAGTAAGTGGCAAAACTCAAGGTGACTTAGACACTCTTAGTTCACAGCGTGGGTTTATTTGACCTCTTTTGCATTACCAAGGTCACTTGTACAAGTTCACACGATGTCTTACGCGCTCTAAAACATTTTGAGCGTATCTCGTTCCTCGCCTGTCTTAGTATTTTTTTTTACATCCTATTGTAAGACGGTAGAACTTTCTGTGAAGAAAATATTTTGACTCACTACTTGCGCATCATGCGCGTGGATATGAACTGTACGGAACTGCATTAAAATGGAGACGAAGAGCCACAAGGAGGAAGGGTGGGAGGGCTGACATCACTTCAAGGTATGAGAATGAAGGGAGGCGAGAGGATTAACATTTAGTTTTCAAAGAGTTGAAATTGTTGACTGAGTCACTGAAGAGCAGATACACTAACGCAACTGCATTGGTGCTCCTGCACAAGCCTTTCACGTAGCCATCCTCACAATGCGGACAAATATCGTATGTACCTCTTCTTTGACATATTACCTGTAGCGTATTTTAGAAAAGGTGTGTTTCATTCCTGAAATGTGCAAAGCATGGCAGTATATATACGTATATACAGTATACAGTATATATACAGAGTATATATTATATATTAGTATATATACAGAGTATATATTATATATATACTCAAGACTCTTTCAGATCGGTCAGCAGAGGAATCGCCTGTTAAATCCACATGTGATGAAAACATGTAATACTATTGTCGCTTATGTATTTCCAGCCGTACTACCCACGCACCTTACTTTGACATCGTTGTTTAGATGAAAACAGTCATGACTCATGACTTCATCATGCATAGGTCACGCGCACAGCCGGTGCTGTTGTCGCGCCTGGCACGGTGCAATCGGAGCTAAATTTAGCCTCTCGCACGACGTCCACGGAGGCATAACTCGTGAGTAGGTTTGGGACTCTGAGCGGCAGCACCCGCGTTTGAGAAAGCTCACTCTCTCATGGTAGTTGTCTTACTTTAAACTCAAACCTTTACTAGTCAGGATGTTAGCATATCGCCAGCGCCCTCTCTCGGGAAGCGCTCGTTATGTAGTGCGCTACTGGGCCTAACTGAAACCCACGTAGCAGTTGTCGGCTGGTCGGTGAAGGAAGACGTGTGTCAATGCTCGTAGGAGTTTGCCTGTGTGGTGCAGTGTTCACCTTTGTGGCATAGTATGCCCGTGTGGCTATGTAACCTTTTATTCGTATATTAAATGACCCCTCTTTTATTACGACCTGTGCCTGAATCACCGACGGGAAGACAACAAGGAGTTATAACACCTCAAAATGTGGTATTTGTTGCAGAAATATAGCCATTGCTCGGTTATGGCGCTCCCACATTGGACACATAGGGCCCAAAAACGGCGCGGGGAGACACGGAAAGCATGAGCAGAATAAAACGGGGATGCTTATTCGAGTCCACCAACTTTTACCACGGCAGGCTCACTGAGAATCGTGAGCGAGCACGGTTGCAAGGTAGAAGCGTAGAACCCCCCTCCCCCCCCCCTAGCAGTATCCTAACTTAAGCATTTAAGCTTTGTAATGCGTGAAGAAATGTTATGTGAGTATTTGGTAACTTCATTTCTGTGCCATACACTCGAATCAGCCCGCTCAAGGCGTTTCACTTATTTCACTGCAGGGGCTTGTCAAAGCACGTGTGAGCTTGTCCGAAGACGTCTTACAACATAGAGCTCGAATATTGCACAATATCGGTCGTCTTTATTTATGATCCTTCTAAACATTGTTTAGAAAGTTTAGAGGAACAATATCATGTTGTTTGAGGAGTGTGTTCATCGGCTTACAGGCCAGACTCTAGGAACAAAGGTATTTTGTCAGCCTATGAAGCCTTTACCATTTGCCTTCACTCTTATGTGCAGGCAAGACAAGTAAACTTCAATTCAATTCAGCACTGAAAAGCAGTTAAGCTTTGTTGATAGGCCTGTTGAGTTCGCTTGTCAAAACCATAGAATGAATTATGCACTAGACAATGCAGGGACATTGCAAGCCTATATGCTGATTAGTTTAGAGAAATTGGCCTACTATACCAGAAAAAAACGCATCATCAAAAATGAGAGAAAGCAGTGCTACTTGACATGTGACGTCACCATACAAACTAATGTGCGTGTCGAAAGCAAACGACTGCCTAAGTCATTTTCTCTGCTCACAGAGCTTATATTAAAGGACACTCTTCTTTCTAATCTCTTTCTCTTTTTTTTTAGATACTGCATTTAGATACGGGATACTTGTAGATAGTAGGTAAACAAACCCAACAGAAAAATATTACTAGAAAGCATAACTGATGCTGCTCAAATCTCAGCCTGATTAAAAATTTACAAACGAAAAGGTTTAGAAATGAAAAACATGTAAATTATATCATGAATACAGGTACTTATAGAAACTGACCAGTGGTCCTTTGTCACTGTATATTCAGGGGGGTTATTCCGCGAAATCAGCTATTATTCTTCGAAAATAGGAATATTTAGAGCATTGATTTGGTATTAAGGGGCTAATTTTTAGGAAGTCCGTATGTCTAGTAGCTAAATTGTTGCAGAATTGAAGAGGTGCGAAGGGTCAATTTGACTTGTCATTGTTAACTAATTAAGAAACAAATTTTTCGTCGCGAAACATAATTTCAGGTATTATTGCAACGAATTTCACCTTACCTTATTGGCTCTGTTAAAAACTTTTGAACCTAAGAACCTAAAACAAACTGTGTAGCGTTTTTTGAAAGTCTTTATATTATTTGACCATACTTATAGTCCCTCATTCGATCCGAATTATAAAATGCATTTATCCCACCTTATATCTATAAAATCTCTCTCGCTACCTTAGATGCTGAGTGTTGGTTAAGACAGGTTTCACTCGTTATTGGCTATTGTCACATTTGAGGGCATCCTAGGGCAACATAGCGGTAGTCTACGCTTAGATATTACTTTTCTGGCTTCGCGCTACAATTCGGGTGGATGACAGAGTTTTCCATTTCCTGTCTTTTCCGGTCCTGTCTTGTGTCTCCTCAACCACTTTTGTATTTTTACCGAAATTGCGACATGTCACTCAAAGGACAAATGGGGAAGACGTTTCTCAACGTCGGCATTTCTTCGAGCCCTTTGAAGCAATACGGCTCAGCCACTATCTCACCTCGTCTGTCACCGTGTGTCCGAACACGTGCTCGTCATACGTCCAAGCGTCGCAGCCCTTCACCGAGGTGTTGTCGGGAATGAGTTCGCCGCTGGTTGAATTGTGCAGAAAGCCATACATGGAACACTGGCTGTACGACTTGGCTTCCGCGTCGTACGGGATGAACCGTTCCTTCCATTCGGTTTCGGTGAAATTGACGAGCACACCATCCGGCAGACGTGGGCGCGAACACCAATGCTCGTTGTCGGTGACGAGGAACACGTAGGCGAGGTTGTTCAGACCCGTCAGTATGCCACGGTAGGTGACGTAAGCAACGAAACAGGCTTGCCAAGGCCCGAAGTGGCCGATCAGATCGACCACCTCCGTCATGTCGCCCGTCCCTGGAGGTTTAGAACGACTGTAAGGGGAGCAAGTCGGCAAGGATCCATAGTACTAGAAGGGAGACGTGCAAACAAGCAGCACACAAGAAGGAACGAAAAGGAACACGCGTGTCAGTCAGGGCTGCGTTTCAACGATGTCTATAGTTAGGGTTTCGTCCGTGCATGCACGCCTGCTTTTCAGTACTGTGGAACCGGGAAAGTGTTGGATTGGGCCAGTTGGCAGATTGTTCCACTGCATTGGTCATTGGTAATCGCTTTAAGTGTGTGTGTGTGTGTGTGTGTGTGTGTGTGTGTGTGTGTGTGTGTGTGTGTGTGTGTGTGTGTGTGTGTGTGTGTGTGTGTGTGTGTGTGTGTGTGTGTGTGTGTGTGTGTGTGTGTGTGTGTGTGTGTGTGTGTGTGTGTTAATTTGTATAATCACAAGTTCTGGAGGACGAGGTGACAGAAGTCCCCAACATTTTATATCCCATCAAAGAAGTCATGTCTCTGTGATTTCATGAGGTTAGTTGAAAAGTGTGCAACGTTCGAATCCATTCGTCTTGATAATAAGTGCACGAAACGTTCACCGCAACATTATTTTTCCTGGTGATCCTGAACTACTGAACAACTGAACTGAACTTATTGCCCGGTTGATCAGGTTTCTAATTTTAGTACCACCATTGAGTACATGAAGAATAAGCACTAATACACCGAGTCGACAGAGGATCATTGTGTTCTCGTCATATGACGAGCAAAAGGTACTACGTGCTTCACATACGGCGGCCACATGATCTTAATGGTTGTGCAAACCTCCGGAAAACCAGGAAATTTGTTGATTCCTCAATTGCTGTGTGCGCTAATTTTCATGACAAGAAACGTAGCGAGCTACCACATTGACAATAATACAGCAAGTAGGACCTTTTCAACAAAGCGCGCTTCTGTCATGCAACATTTTCTGTCAGTTCCCGAAGCTCTTTTTTATGTCTCATTGCATGGGCTACAATGGTGTCAAAGAAAATTGATAGAACCTTTTGCGTTTTTCTAATCTTTCGTTCCCATTTGGAGGCCTCCTAGAGTAACATGGTGGCATTCTTCGCTTAGTCATTCTTTTTGTAACCCCTATACGTGTACTAACATTATAGACTACAACCGAGTGACAGATATCAGTATTGTGGTTTCCAAAAAGTATTGAAAATGAACAATGGCTCACATGAGCCTCCAATGTACACGCGTGGAGAATAACTGTGGAAGGGAAGCTTAATTGAAGGTAACATGCTTATCAAGTTTCATTTTAGTAATCCAATATGTTCCCTACTCATCTGCTTTGTAACATAGAATAAGCAACACTCTCCTTGAAGACTGGTAAATATATGGCCTGGTACTACACCTTTGTTAGAAGTTATTTTGTTCCACAGCGGCGTTACACCGTCCAATGCTCGTGACAGTACCGGTCCACCTTTAAAACCTAGGACTGTTTCGTTTAAAACACAATTCAAGTGCACACTTTGGTATATTTACACATTTGTCAGTGGAAAAGTTTTCATTAATATAGACCCCTTATTTTCGCTAAATGAAGTGTGCAAAGTGTCTCAAGAGAAATGTATTAGCGAGTCTACTTTTTTTCTGTTATTTCCTGTCTGTACACATCCGCACCGTCTGATAGCCGAAAGCTTCCAGACATAAATTGGCAAAACATTCCAAGTCGTAAATCCACATGCTGGCAAAAGATGTTCGCTATACTTCCGAAAGTTCTCCCTTCATCTTTAATAGCACATCTTTGACCTAGGTTGGTCAAAGGTAACCATTTACACATTCTAAAAGGCGTGCGTAGAATTCTCACTTACCTTGCACCACCCGTCTCACAATGCTCGGATGCCCTAATGGAGCTTCCTGCTACACTCCTCTCATACGGGAGATAAGAGCGCCCTCGTAAACTGCTAGGGATTACTTTACAACGGTTGTTATGTCCGGGCACATGTACCTCTTTCATTGTAGGAATTACTTCTCATCCATGAGCGGATGACTACTCTCAACAGCTTCGTATGACGTTATAGTAGGAAATGTTCCGCGAAGGTTCTGCACAAATAAATTGAATCGTTTCGTTACTGGTTAGTCTCTGTGATGATTAATTAAGATATTTGAGTACATGGTGCAAAATTTTCAAAATACCAGCCCATGAACGTCCGTTTTCATGTATCAGGAATGCTTCTGTAGCTCGAATGTTTCTGGCAATTTTTCTTTTTTAGTCTTTCTCTCCCTGCTTTCCCCTCCGCTTTCTGATCGGCTATTGTAGGCTAGCAGTTCGGAACTTACCCTGATTGGCTATTACTGTATCGGTGCCGCAGTTGCATGATCCACTAAAGAACCCATCAGCGTATTACAAAAAGTAAAAAGAAAACATATTTAGCACAGAGAAATAGCATCTTTCTTGGTAAACGACACTGACAGCAGACGTTGAAACCGTATTAAAGCCAGCTTAACTGTAGCCATGAATAGATAGTTTTAGTACTGCGGCATTCTGATACGTGCGCAGCACGCAAGCGCTTTGCGGAACTTGGCAGCGTGTGTCACGACACCGCTTTTAGTACAAGGAAGCGCCTACGCATGTAAACCTACTGCGCCTTTTGTCTCGCGCTCTGTTTTTACTCCTGTGTCTCGCGCTCTCCCGAAAAAAATGAGAACCACGAGAGCAGCACGTGAGGCTCCCCACATACGTGCGCACGAATTGGTACGTGCGTATACAGCTGCTGCGTACGCATCACGTACCGTTAGGGTTGCGTTCTGCACATGCACATTTTGCAGAATCTAGCAACCTCACGTACGCAGTACTAAAACTGTCTATTGAGTCGTTTCCTGCCTCAGTTTTACGTATTATGACTGTTTCAGGCTTATGTATTAGTGCACCACTGGGATTGTATTACCGAACCAGGATGCAACGTGAAATCACCAGGAATTTAGTGGCTTCCAATCGTACTTGAAGCCACTATCTTTATGCCGTACACGCATGAGTGGCAGCACAACTGTTCTACGTGGACATAGTTCTGTTGTATATTACTGCGCAAACCAGCCATGGCCTTGCGAACCGAGTATGCCTGTAGTGGTTCAGGTGGTAACGACGTTGTGTAACGCTTAACAAATGAACCTTACACTGCAGTAGACGCAGTGTCGCCTTTAGTGCCGCGTTCATTGTCCTTGCACCTCGTCGTCAGTTTTTATGCCATCGTTGCTATCTCACCGTCGTCGTCATATTCAATGTTGTCATTGTCATATCGTCGTCGTCATCATCAATGTAGTCATTGTCAAATCGTCATCATCGTCGTATCACTGTCATCACCACTATCATGCCACAGTCGTCTTGCCTTCCTCATCATTGTCGTCGACATGCCGTCATCATGCCGTCTTCATTAACGTTCTGCGGTCGTCACATTGCAGTTGTCATTGTCGTCACTGCTGTAGTCTTCCTTGCTGTACACTGCACGCGTGAAATGCGCACAGTGCGCGTGAAAAGTATACAATAGATGCGAAATGTGGTGCGTTCCTTCGTTTGAGTTCAATTTAAACACGAAAATATATAAATATATGTCAATAATTTCTTGGCACGCTCAACGACATCAACACAAAGCACGTCTAAATTTGCAGTGTTTTTTTTTCCCTTTCCCCGTGTCTACCGCTCAAGTATATGCATATAAACATAAAGCGGTTCTTAAATTTCTGGCCATTTCGGATTCAAAAAGACGGCATACTTTTATGCAAGAGCTGATATACGTTGTGTCAGCTTACTCTAGTCAAGCTATTCAACCAAAAAAGAAAATAAACATTAAAAGAGAACACGGTGCAAGATATGATGTTAAGAGATATGGCATTCGGTTGCCAGAACTCTGGCGAAACAGCACCTTAGTTCTTATAATAGCATATTTCACCATGTCTGTTCATATTTTTTCGCTGAACTGCTGATCTCACGTTAGCTGATACACACAGTAAGCCAGCGGCTTCATACGACATATTAAAACCTAACTCGCATACCTCTAGAAATATTGACCTCATGAACGGACCATATTTGAATGCCAATAATCCGATCATCTTCTCAACATTAATGACTGTAACACTTTTTCGCAACTCTTAATGTGCCGCACGAAGTACGTTTTCCATCGCCTTCGTAGAAGACAGTGAGGCGTGAGGCAGGCTTATCTTTCATTTCGGAGAAAAAAAAGGACCGGAACTTTTCTTATCGGTCAGTTGCGCGGGGTCACATAGGAAATGCACAGAGGCGTACCCTCGAACTACGTGGGTATGATTAGACTTAGTGGTCGCACTTCCTAGAAGACGTGGCTTTCTCCTACAATATATCGTAGGAGAAAGCCACGTCTATCGAGCATCCGATCTATAGATCGGATGCTCTGAGGCTTCACTAACTATACTATACAGGGTTCTAGGTAATTTTTCAGCTGTCTGGCAATTTTTATTGCACAAGGAAGTAAACAACAAGGAAGCCTAGTTTCAGCGTCCATGTATTCACCTCAGTCCACCATTTAAATTGTTCTTTGGAGCACGCTAAGGAATATACGGGGACAACATTTGTACTAGAGGGAGCGGATAAACTGGAGATGAGATTTGCCGCACATCACGTACGAGATTTATTTAGCAGTCGTTTGATGGGGGCAGTTCTTCATCGCACGCTCTCCAGCAGCAGAATTCCTCTCGCGAAAACAGCTCTTCGATGTCTTACGTGTCAGTTAACAGTGTCGTCATCTCGCCATCCTCGTCATTACCGTGGACATCGTCACTGTGAGACCGTCGTCACTACCATGTCACCGTTACTACATCCTTGCCGAGGCTGATGTGCCATCTCAATAAATCATCATCATCATGTAATTGTCATCGTGGTGTTCACCGTCAATGGGCATCCGTCGTCACGCCGTCGCCGTGGTTGCTTACGTGCCATCGTCACACTGCAGTCGTCATCACTGTGGTCATGGTAGTTGTGCATCACACGTCGATGTCGTGCCATCATCATTGCGCCACCGTCAGGTTTGTTGCCATGCTTGTTCATCGCGTCACCTTCATCATCTTGCTCCTAAATGTTGCTTGCCCCGTCGTCGTACCACATCCTCTTCAAGCCGCCATCGCAGTTATTATCACTCCATATTCATTATCGTAGCCATGCCATCATTGTGGCTGTTGTATTATCGTCATCACGCCACACCATCGTTGATGTCGTCATGAAGGCTTAGTCATCCCATTGTTGTTTTCAAAACCCATTCCTCGTCGTCGCAGTTGTAGCCATCATGTGTCGTACCGGGAAGTGCCTCGCGCAGTAAACGACTGCTTTTTTTACTGTGTTTTGTAAATTACGCGCACAGGCCTTCGCACAATGCGCTACCACTTGGACGCTACCACTATGGCACATTCACGACACACCTTCACACTTACCTGCAGAGGGCTACATTAACTAGCCAACGCCATTGGACTTGGCGAAAGCAAGTATATGAGGTTAAATGCATAGCCCAGAATAAATGCTTGTATCCAAACTCACTGTGTGTCTTGGTAATTAGATTTTTGCTAATGTACGACCAGCGCCGCAACCTCAGGTACCAACACCACCTCCACAACACACAGCCTAAGCGGCGGAATAAGCAGTTTTTAGTAGGATATGTTGCAGTTTTGCAATGGAAAACTGACGTCAGCTTGACGAACTTGTTTCCGGCTGTTAAGTTCGGCACTGCCGTACCAGAAATGGGAGCGCACGCACTTTTAGCACCGCGTTTGGTCATTGACACGGTTTGGCTGGACGCATCCATTTGTGATTGTTAAAGATATTGCATCTTCGTATCATCTTTACTGGATGGATGCAAAAAACTCAATTCAAGAGGAAGCATAACGTTATAGTTGATCTCAAGCTTCTTAGTTGGCCAAGACAAGTCAATCAGGAATAAAGCACAGGGAACAAAGTTATTAAAACGTGTATTTATTTGATTGTAGCGAAAGAAATAGGATTGGTTATTTCGAAGCAAGTTCTCTTTCTTTTCGTGAACTCAAAGACGGCCATGTCTGCATTCTTCGCATTTCGCCGTCTGAATACATTTGCCACTGCCTGGCAACGAGCCCACGACCTCGTCTTCAGTACCCGAACGCCACTATTACTGAACTACCACAGCGGCCAGCGGCTGAAAATCCTTCTGCAAGTTTGTACTCTTTGCCTCAAGGCTACAATATCTAAAAGCTCAAGTTTTGTGCAACCAAAACTACAACCACATTTTACTTGTTCCGTTTCAGTGCTTCTTCGCGCAGTCGCTGGATAACCCTTTCCAATGGCATTTCCAGCTTCTTCATTCTTTCTTCCAATGTCTGGAAAAAAGAAACTACTTTAACATTATACCCAACGTTTTCGTACAAATCAATCTTTCTTTCACGCTATGACTACCTCATACGTTTACATGCCAAGCCTTCGAAGCATTTTATGCTGTGTTGATTTGTGAAACATCGCCATACTGACGATAGGCACAAACATTTGCCTATACAAAGGGCATACAAGACAAGCGGAACTATAAACTACATTGTGTTTTGAGTTTTCCCTCTCAAATTGAAAAATATGCATTAAGTGCATGCACAATTTCGCGAACCTTGATGTCAAAACACAAGAATATCAAGATATTGTTTGGAGAATTCAGCAACTATATTCAATATGTCGCTTTCTAAGCACTAAGGCAATATGGATGTGTATTTGATGCAATTTGTTCGTTTTTCTTTTCATGGTAAATGTCTAAAATTTCTAATAAGAAAACACTTGTTGACGCAATAATAGTAAAATTTGACACATCATTATACACACCGAACAATTACGTAGGTCCAGCGCACATTGGAATCCATGTGAAGCTAAGATTTAGTGAAGCAGTTATTAAGTACTACGAAATCAAATGCAATGCTTACAGTGGCGTTTATTTTTATCTTACGACAGATGCAATAATGCGCAATGCTTATGTTTGTGTAACGCACATTTATTTTATTCTGCTGCAATTTTATTCTGCTGCAATTCATGCACTACACTATGCACAAGCAGTGCCGAAACACAAGCACCAAAGCAGGCTGATCCGCAGTGTGCGCCATCGACCACGCCATCGACACAGTCATGTCCCGAAAATACATGCATAGTGTGTTTCTCGCCGTGCGAAGAATGTTGATAAGATGTGTATGCACACAGATATAAGGCACATGTGTACCTATATAGAGTTTAGCATCGATGCCCTTTGTGTCATAGCCGTGCATTCCCTATTTGGAGGACTGGCAATTACCCAGTTACACGTTAGTTGCACATACCTATTGGCTTAGGATTGAGGTAGACCAAATGTAAGAACTTTAGGGAAATCAACGAAGTGATTCAGTGGCATCGATTTTCGATTAAGAGGTCTGTGGGCTGTATAGACACCTACAGGTTGACAATATATTGCAGGTTTTGTGTCGCGATTTATTGTTTTATTAGGTTAAACAGAGGTGCACTCGCTGGAGCTACTTCGTCCGTTAACACCTTCGCGATGTGCATATTTGTGTACGCGAGGATAGTGCATCACAATCAAAAGCACTGATGGCAATTATAATATTTAGGATATGTACTAAACATCTCGAAACACTTGTAAGTCAGCATCTGCGGACCCGGACTGGGGTCTATCTTTAAATAAAGTTGTTCTCTCTCTCTCTCCCAACATCTGCGGCAAGCTTGAATAAAATGGGTGAAGTGCCTTAATAAATAATACACTTGGAAGGTATTTGGAAGGCTCGACATTTGTCCTCGTCGTCAGTTTCATTTGGTGTAGTATGTTCACTTCTTTTACTGCTCCCACAACTTTTTAACAGCGTAACTGTTTAAGCCTAGCGTTAGTCCGTATTGCGTAACGTGCGAACAGAAAATGTGGGCCGATCCTGGCGGTTGTGCAGAAAGGGTCCAAGCGCAATGGCACGTACCCCTGTGAACTAGCGAAGCTGAGCCTGGCTAAGTCTAGCTAAGCATGGTTGGGACTACTTAAGCTTAGTTAGTCATCAATAGCCAATCGATATCCAATCAGTAGCTCATCGATAATCGATCAATAATAAATAAATTCCGGAAAATGATGGGGATGACTTGGTAGTGCTTAGCCTAGCCCAAATACGTGTCCAATACCTTGTGATAGTCAATCGATAGCCAATCAATGGCTAATCAATCATCGATCAATAATCAGTAAATTCCGGAAAATGCTGGCGATGGCTTGGTAGTGCTTAGCCTAGCCCAAGCAGGTGGCCAATACCTTGCGATAGCCAATCGATAGCCAATCAATAGCTCATCGATAATCGATCAGTAATCAATAAATTCCGGAAAATGCTGGGGAAGACTTGGTAGTGCTTAGTCTAGCCCAAAAGCCAGGACTAGCTAGGTGCCCATCAGCTCCACTGTCTCTTTAGCATTGCACCTGCAGTGCAAGCTACGGAAATTTTTTTATATCACGCATATCTTTCAAGTAACTGGATAGGTGCTTTCCAAGTGTGCTAGACATGAAACAGGTATTCTCATATCTGACGATCCTGTAAGGAGTTCTTCCATGAAGGCCGCATTCTGTAAACATGACAAAACTCACTGAACATTTAAAAACTACTAATTCTTTCTGTAGCTCTAAGCTTTTCCTGATTCGGGAAGTACAAGAAACTAAATTTCCGATGGACAGAATTATTGATCGCCTGGAAGGGTTAAAATTATTGGCTATGTGAACAACTTACTCGGGATGACACACCAACGAACCAAAGCCGTGGAGAGACAAGTTCGTTTTGAATGCGCGCCATCACCCGTATTGCAGAACAACCTTTCGGACGAAGCAATGAAGTTATGGAGCGTTGCTAATAATCGACCTGTAGCGGACTCACATGCACAAAATGACAACACATTTGAGGTCGACATGTGACACCTACCTGTATCGCTTTCTTGAGTTCCTTAACTTCTTCTATTTTCTGGCGTATTTCACTGCCGTCATCAACTCCTGGGGAACTTTTCGAAAAAAGAAAACGAAAGAACAAGTCGCACACTTTTACTCAGATGAGCCGCCAATATGAAAGTGGAAAACCTCGAAAAATATGAAGCTCTCGAGCAACGGGCACAACTGTTTACCTGAATGCTTCAAAAATAGCCTCATTTACTCAACTCCCAGGACTCCAATAAAGTCAAATAAAAGTGACTGTCTGGTATCTCGAGATTTTATTCACACCACAGTGAACATCAATTCAACGTGGTAGGACACCTGGTTATTGAATAAAACAAAAAAAAATTGTGGCTTCCGCATAAAAGACAAGACACATGACAACCTAAACATCTTACACACTTATCAACTCGGTAAGCGTCTATCGGTTATATAACTTCAATTAAATCTTTCTTTGGTGCTTTATAATATCATTGCAGTTTTCGCAACTATAAAGTACAAAAGGTGCATGAACATTGTAAAGTGCTTTTAACGCATGCTAATTACAGCATTAAGATGGTAAAATGCCAATTACCTGTGATACTTAAACATCATTATCCCTAAGAATAACACGCCTGCTTCTTATATGCGCTCCGCTGTAATGATACTAGCCTCTGTATTTCCATTTTTTCCCCGTTACCTGGTATCAAGAAACGATGTGCGATTCGCTGCGGTGTCCCCGTATCTATGTGAATTTCTCTTTCCGTGTACAAGCGTTTAGTTGCGCAACGACTTGTTAACATGTCAACTTCTGATTCGCATTTAAGGCAATATTAGCTGATTATCTTTTTTAATGAACACATCTGACATATGTATCCTCTGCAGTTTCTTCCTTATGTCCTGTATTACTGCACCCCTTGTTTGCCAATGTTCGGGAGTACAGATCCTCTCAAGCATGATGGAATACTTTCTGTCTGCACCCGCCCAGTATCACTGATACTGACACAAAAACAATCGAAACGTTATTCAAAATAAAAGAAGTTCCATAGTCAGTGTCTCATTGCGACCTCTATCGTAGTTAATGTTGAACTGGATATTTATATAGCAGGAACAATAAAAACAAGAAAAATAACCTTACTGTTGCATAAAGAAGAGAGTTGAACAAAATCGGCGTAAACAATTTAGGCACAGAAATGCAAGACAGATAGAAGAAAGAAGCACTTAGTAATAATTAAAAGTCGCTATCAATACATGTATGCACATTTATATGCACATGTATGCACATCATGCACTCAAGCATGGTGTGCAAACGCATCACTAAATGTAATCACATACGTCAGATACAAAGAAACTTCACATCTTTGAAAGATCATGAGCAACACAAGCAAAAAAGGTAAATAAAAGTACGCACTTAGTCCCCTGAGCATCACTTTAAGAGAAACAGCCCATGCAGTGATAATATATAATCATGCCTGTGTAAAAATTAAAGCCAAGTCAGAAACTTAAGCTAATTTTCATAACAAACCTTGTACTTAGCTTTTGCCCTCCCTAGCTTTTTGGTGCCTTAATGCTTAGAATAAACAAACCTTATAATTCAATATAGCTTTTGCTTAGCCTTATCGCCTCGAAAAGGGAGCGCTTTTTTTTTAAGTTAGCCCGTCGGATACCTTAGGGTGCCACTTATCCGGCGCAAGAAGGCTCACCACTGAAAAGCAAATTGATTTCGTCACCGTTTTAAGGGATACCGACGTTTGTGAAGCGCACCCATGTGTGAAACTCATGCGGTCTGTACTCAGGGACCGTCAGAATCCCACAGAGATATACAACGACGGGGAGTTTATCAGCAGATTTGGCTTTTCGACACAAGCTGTCCACCTACATGCGGCCACTCACTCCGAGCACAGATGCTTGCGATTCTCTCGTGTGGTTGCCTCACGACACGGCTCGTACCCGAGAGGGGTACGAGCCGTGTCGTGGATTGGCTACACTGGACACTGATTTTCCATCGCCTTTTCCAGAAGAGAAAGGAAGGACCCCACTGTCAGCAATGGGGAGAAGAAACGATGCGTCTGCCTTTCCTCGGTCGTGCGTGTGCGGCGGAAGGAGGGTATTTTCCAAGTGGCACACAAGCCTTTCGCTACGCTTCGGCGTGTCCTCATCAGGCCGGAACACCGGCTACCTCTTGAATGGTCGCAAGCCGTACTAGACATTCTAATGGCAAGAAAATCAGGCAGCACATAAAGGACGTGGCACATACAATGACTGCCTGGCAATGAACCACGCGCCGCACTTATGCAGTGCCATGAACACACCCACACAAATGAAATAGCGAAGACATCTTTCTAGACGAGAGACGGACGACACCGCGAACTCACCGTTGTTTATGCTGCTTTTGGGCAATCTGTGTTAAAATGCATTCCAGTTTTAACGTTATTGCTTGTAGCGACGGCAAACTGCTTTGATTTCAATAAGCCAGCGATAGCGGCCAAAAGAAAAAGTTCATTACCTCGCTACCATGCTCGCCCCTTATGACGACAAGGTCACCTTCAAAAAGGCTGCCTTTTAACACAATAAGGCTAGTTTTCCAATCACACCTTGGGATTTTTCTCGTACCTCTATTTTCCCTACCCTTATAAAAAGGCGCTTTATAAAAGCGTTAATGCTTGCGAATACGGACCTAAAGACTGCTCCCAAGTACTTATACCACTGAAGCACGGCCTCATCGTTCCTGCTTCCTACATGACAGACTTGCAGCGTTTTAAGCGGGCAGCCCACTTTTGACAGGAACTGCGGCAACTGGTGGAAAGAATGAAAGGACAACCTTGGTAAAGCTCAGCCTGTTCTCGTCGCATACTTGGAGCCAGCGTTCCCTCGTCATGCTTTTATCTTTCTTCATTTTTTTAAGTTATGGGTTTTACGGGCCAATACGACGATCTGATTATGAGGCACGCCGTAGTGGAAGACTCCGGAAAATTTGGACCACCTGGGTCGTGCACCTAAATCGTTAACGTTAACGATTAACGTTAACGTTACTTTAGGTGCTGCTAAGTACACGGGTGTTTTAGCATTTCGCTCCCGTCTACATGCGGCCGCCGTGGCCGGGATTCGATCCCGCGACTTCGTGCTTAGCAGCCCCACACCACAGCCACTAAGCAACCACGGCGGGTGCTTTTATCTTGATCATCCCCGTTATAAACCCGCAGTTGTGCGCAGGCTGCACTGACAGTCGGCGACGAGATTCGAGATTAATGTGCGCTAGCTCTAAACGAGTCTGAGAGAGGGATATGTTCTATGCCCTTGTTCACAAAGCTTTTCGACCATAAAGAATATTTACTACTGGTCCTACGCCTTCGCTGATGCATCAAGCATCAAGCCTCAGAGGCGCCCTGGTCTATAGAGTGATCTTTCTTTCCCTGACTCTCGAGAAATAGTTTTACTCACCTTAGAGACCCGTCTGCCTTCTCGTCTTCGCACTTTTTAGAACATTGTATCATGTGTTTTTCGTAATCTTCCGGTTTTATTTCTTCGACGCATTCCGGGCACTCTGTAGTAAGTTTTGAGCAGGTATCCATGTGTTCCTGCACCACCATCACAAACACATGGAACAAGGCGCGTTAGTACCACTACCTATAGTGGCTATCCACTGCGCTTGCACTTAACGGCCGCTAGATGACTCTGAAATGTGAGCGAGAGCGGCAACCGGCAAGAGCGTGTTCAGGTATTTGCATAGGCAAAATATCAATTCACAGTGGAGAAAAAGAACTAGGAAGCTTACCAGGATATATGCGACCAGGTATGGCGAGCAACACGGCAACAAAGAACGTCAAAAGCATATTTGGCTATCAGGCACACTCAGTGGAAAGAAAGATTGACTGGGCGTGACGTATTTATGGGCAGGGAAAAATTGCAAAGAAAAGAATCAAGAGTTAGTGGAATGCCTAATGACGGATATTGATAGTTTCGGGAATGAGGCCGAAATTATCCTGTTGGGTGACATGAATGCCCACATGCAGGATCTAGATGGTTATACCGACAACAACAGGACGTTAATGCTAGATCTCTGTGAGCAACGTATTCTCGTTATCGTGAACACGGGGTCAAAATGTGATGACAAGATCACAAGGGAAGGCGGGAATAGACAATCGGCCATCGATTACTGTCTGATGACAGAAGGAATTTATGATCGGTTGAAAGAAATGGTCATTGACGAGGAAGGCTATAGCAGCATAGGGAGTGACCATAAACGCGTCATTTTGAAAATGGGATATGTAGTTGCAAAAGAGTGCAAGGAACGAAGAATGACCAGTCCAAATTTGAACGCTCAACAAATAGCAAATGTAGTCACAAGAGTCGAGAAAGAACTTGACAAATGGCCAAGAAAGAAGTAAGAATATAGTGAGCTTGTAACTGTAATGGCGAGAGAAATGAGGTAAGAGAAGCAACATGCTTGTTGGAAAGGGAAAGGGAAGCCGAGAAGCTGGTCGAACAGGGAGATACTGGAGGCGATTGACGAACGAAAGGAAGCATCACGAGAACTCCGACGGGCAAAAAATTCACAGTTGCCGCAAGATAAAATAAGCAGAAAATGCGAAATATACCGCAGGAAAAACACAATGGTTGAAATATTAGTTCAAGCAAAGATTGAAGATGAAAGTGAACGTTGGTTGTCCGAAATACATGAGAAAAAGAAAGCCGCACCTTAATATTTTGGAACCGCTATAACTTATTTGGCAGGAAGTCGGGAACAGTACAACAACATATCCTTGACGAAGATGAGAACAAACTGAAAGGGGACGCGGCATTAAATTACGTTCGAAAAATAACAGCCGAATCATTTCAGGGCAATGGCGAGGTGGTTTCTGAGAATAAAAAGAGAATGAATGAGAACCAGGCGGAAAAGAAGATGGAGCTGAGTAATTTCAACGGGAAGAAAGCTAAAGAGAAAATTCCTAAACGCACAGCCACCGGGTTTATACGAGGTTCCCGTTAGGCTGATTAATGAGCTAGAACCAAGAGTAAGGAAGCTCTGTTGAAAGCAGTAGAGAAACGCTTACAAGATAAGCGAAATACCATACAGTTGGCGACAAAGTAGAATAAATTTAATTTATAAAGGTAAGGGGAGAAAGGTAGAATTTACTCGTATAGACCGTTGACTATTACATCGGTAATATACAGGTTAGCAATGCAGGCGATTAAATGAAAGCTGCAAGCATGGACAGAGAATAATGGCACATTGGGAGAACTTCGGAATGGTTTCAGGCGTCTGGATGATAACTTACTTGTCCTTACTCAGTGTATTGAAATAATATCCAGAGAAGAAAGGAGACCGGTATATGGGGCCTTTTTTAGACATTACCGGAAGGTATGACAACGTAGACCGCAATATTTTGTGGGATATTCTGGAAGGGGAAGGTATAGGCAATGACTGTATACAGCTATTGAAGGAGATTTGCCGAGAAACTACCGTTTGTGTTGCATGGGAAGGTATGAGGAGCAAGGATAAAGTTGATACCAACAAAGGACTGAGATGGGGTTGCCCTTTATCCCCGCTGCTGTTCATGATGCACATGGTAAGGATGGAAAGGGCGCTAGAAGGAATCAATATCGGGTTTAACCTCTCATACCAGTAAGCCGGAAGAATAGTTGAGCAGCAACTTCCAGGTTTATTTTATGCGGACGACATTGTGTTTCTTGCTAACAAGCAAAGTGATATGCAACGTCTGGCTGAGAATTTGTGAGAAGAATGTGAGAATTTAGTATTACGATTTAGCCTTAAAAATCAGTTTTTATGGTGTTCAATGGAAAGCAGTGAACAACAGTGTTGATACAGGGCCAGGAAATACCTCGCGTATATGAATACAAATACCTTGGTGTATGGATAAACGAAGGCGATATATATCTGGAGACACAGGAGAAAACAACAACAGCAAGAGGGAAGAGAAATGCGGCCATAATGAAACACAGGGCGCTATGGGGATACAATAGGTACGAGGTGCTCCGGGGTATGTGGAAAGGTGTAATGGTTCCAGGACATACATTTCGAGATGCGGTTGTCTGCTTGAAGTAAGGGGTACAATCAGGACTCGATGGCAAACAAAGGTCAGTGGGACGCCTCGCGTTGGGCGCTCACGGGAAGACTACTAATGAAGCAGTGCAGGGTGATATGGGCTGGACAAATTTTGAAGTAAGGGAGACTCAGAGTACAATTGAATTTGAAAGAACGACTGAGGAATATGGAAGAAAGTAGATGGGGATGCAAGAGTGTCCAGGTATTTGTGCAGGAAAAACATTGACTCACAGTGGAGGAAAATAACTGGGAAGCTTACCAGCAAGTACACGGCCGGTATGGTCAGCAACACGGCAACAAAGAACGTCACACGAAAGTGAGAGAGGCTGAGACTGTGTCATGGGTGGTGGAAATGAAAAATAAACCTGCTATAACTACCTCAAAAGAAAAAAAAACGAAATCAGGAAAGAAACAATTTATGATTACTGAAATGGAAGCTTCTTACTTTTCGAAGCGAGATCAGGATTCCTTAGAACGCGCAGTTATAAAGCGATGTACACCAAGGATGAAGATGCATGTGGTTGCTGCGGTAAAGCTAGGGAAACGATGGAACATGTTTTATTGGAATGTGAAGAAATCTACCCAGCTGCCAGTTTAGGCTCCTCTGACCTCCTTAAAGCCCTTGGTTCAGAGATAGAAGGAGAAAGTAAACATGTCCGCTGCAGAGATTAGTAAGAGGTGGTTGGAGGTTTGGTGGCTGAAAAGTAGGGAGACCATAAACAACGGAGACGTACAGAAATAGAGTTCCCAGTAATGGCTCATAATGTATTGATGCTTGGAATTCTTTGTATTTGTGTGTTTTCTCCAAAATAAAGCTAGGACATAGGCAAAATAATAACAAAAGCTTGGTGGCGCAACGCACAACCCCTTTTCGAAGGGCACGCTCATAGCCTCCATCCATCCATCCATCTATCCATCCATCATCCATCCAGTTCTTAGGAGGAAGTCCGCTAATACCGGATTAAGCGAAATCTACGCTGCCACTTCAGTCACTTTCTGTGGTATTTGATTGGTAATGGCGTTTGTAACCAAAAACAGCCGATTGGCAGATACGTGAGGTGAGATTGTTATAGGTTTGAGGTAGGGAGGGGGGGGGGGGGTCACACCGAGTAGACGACGGAAGGGTCGCGACGCTGACGAATCATCGTATACAGCCACCGCAACATGCCATACAGCGAAATCGGCCTTTAGGCCAGACAACAGTTGTTCAGCACACTATCCGCAACGGCGATGCTCAATCGGTTCACCGCCGCCCTTATCGCGTTTCCGCTGCGAAACGCGTCTTAATCCAAAAAAATAAAAAGTCGACAAAATGCTGGCCAAGGACATCACCGAACCGCCCTCTGGTCAAGAAGAAGGACAATACCTGGCGATTTTGTGCTGATTATCGACACATCAAGATAACGAAGAAAAACGTTTATCCCTTGCTCCGTTTAGATGACGCACTCGACTGTCTTCCCGGCGCCCAATATTTCTCCTCTATTGACCTTCACTCAGGTTATTGGCAGATTGCTGTTGACCCACTGGACCGCGAAAAAACCGCATTCGTAACTCCAGATGCCCTCTATCACTTTAGAGTAATACCTTTCGGTCTTTGCAATGCGCCGGCCACATTCGAGCGCATGATGGATTCGCTTCTTCCTGGCTTGAAATGATCAACCTGCTTGTGCTACCTTGACGATGTCCTTGTTTTTTCGCCAACATTTGACAGCCGTCTTCAGCGCATCTCCGCCGTTCTTGAGGTATTCCGCCAAGCCGGACTCCAGCTCAATGCTTCAAATTGACGTTTCCGACGCTGCGAAATGACCATACTTGACCATCTCGTCAACGCGGCGGGTGTCCATTCCGATCCTGAAAACGTTCGCGCCGTGAGGAATTTTCCCGTACCTTGTTCGGCTAAAGACGTACGCAACTTCATTGGATTGTGCTCTTATTTGCGACGTTTCATTCGTAATTTTGCCCCCATTGCGCGTCCCCTTATTGAGCTCCTAAAAAAAGTCACGGGCATGCGCGGCACACGCAGCACAGTCACAGTGTAAGCTAGTGGAGCGGCTCAAGAGTAGCTCCAATTTTGGCGCCATGCACACCACGGTCTTCGCGACAAAATCTCTTCGCCTCGTTTTGACAAGAACGATCTGAACTGTCCGCCCGGCGTCGACGGCGGGCTGCGGCTTGTGGTACCTGGCGGCTTGCGGCTGCGGCTTGCGACGGCGGGCTGCGGTGCCCGAGAGCAAGCGCTTGCGTGGCTCAGTGGTAGAGTACCTGGCTCCCACGCAGCGCGCACGGGTTCGATCCCTGCGGGAACCGGGTACTTTTTTTGCATTTCCAGCGATAGCGGTTACGCTCTCCGGACGCCGTCGGAGGAGGCGGCGGCGGCAGCGGTGGCGGACACTATCGCGAACCGAAACGGCTATTAGAATGAGCCCATAACAGCTTACGCTGTAAAAGACATTGCTTTTACATGGGGCTCGCCCCAAGCTGCTGCCTTTTCGGCGCTTATCGATGGCCTCACCACTTATCCTATTTTAGCGCATTTTAATCCGACTGCACCGACGGAACTTCGCATCGATGCCAACGGCCATGGAATCGGTGCCGTCCTCGCTCAGCGTCAGGGTGGACACGACCGTGTTATTGCGTACCTCCTGTCCGCACCGGAGAAGAATTACTCAATCACAGAACGAGAGTGTCTTGCTCTTGCCTGCGCAGTCACCAAATTTCGTCCCTACCTGCTTGGCTGCACCTTTACCGCCGGAACTCATCATCATTCCCTCTGTTGGCTTTCTTCGCTCGAAGAACCTACAGGCCACCTTGGTCGTTGGGCTCTGCGCCTCCAATAATACTCGTTTTCGGTAGTGCACAAGTCTGGTCAGCTTTATCAAGATGCTTATTGTTTATCACGGAATCCTGCGGATTTCCCTGACGTCACCGAGCAGGACACCGACGCCTGCATCTTGTCTATCTCGGACCTCGTAATATACGGGACGAACAACGCGGTGACTCGGCTTTACGGTCTATCATCGACAGTCTCAGCTCTGCCACACCCGACCCTTCACTCCACTTGTTCTTCCTTCAGGATGGCACCTTTAACCGCCATAATATGCATTCTGAGGGTCCTGAACGCCTCCTCGGCGTGCCTGCCCATGTGCAGTCAGCTGTACTTTGCCAGCTTCACGATGAGCCCACTGCTGGTCACCTTAGTGTCACCTGCACTTATGATCGCGTCCGGCGCCATTCCTTCTGGCCTGGTCTCTATCGCTCCGTCCAACGATATGTCGCTAGCTGCGACAAATGCCAGTGCTGCCAGAGGCCAGCTATGCTACCTGCCGGCGTGCTTCATCCTTTCGACATTCCCGCCCAACCGTTCTTTCTTGTTGGGCTCGACCTTCTTGGCCGCTTTCCAACCTCAATATCAGGCAACAAGTGGGTCGCCGGCGTGACCGACTACGCGACGCGATACGCCATTACCCCCCAGCCATCTGCACTACGGATGTCGCCGACATTCTTATTCATTACATCATCTTGTATTTTGGTGCTCCTAGACAGTTTCTGACCGATCAAGGTCGATACTTGTTTGTCTCGCGTCATAGAGGACATCCTTCGTTCCTGCTCTACACGCCACAAGCTCACAAGTGTTTACCACCCGCAAACGAATGGACTCGCAGAGCGCTCGAATCGAACTCTGACCGATATGCTTTCAATGAAGGCCTCCGCTGACCACCGCGGTTCGGACGCTGCTTTGCCGTATGATACTTTCGCCTGCAACTCGTCTAGACATGACACCACTGGCTACTCGCGAACCCATGTCTTCGAATTACGCGTGCGATGCGTTTACCAATTGAGCTACCGCGGCGCCGTTTTCCCATCCACTTTCCATAGGGTATTTATGTTCATCTACTAGTCCGCGAATATACCCCAAATTTCCGGGCGACTAGCCGCTCGAGGCACTTTGTATTCGCGGACATCTTTCACGCTCGGAAAAACACTTTTATGGAGCACTTATTGAGGAAAATAATGCTATATTGATGGTTTCTCATGTGGCTTTACAATTTTCTCATTGGCAGTTTTCATCTAATTAAAATAAATGAGAACTAGATTATTTAACCAACACTAAATGTCTAATTAGGCGGAATGCAAAAAATATTCCGAGTATCTCCAAGAGACGGCAAACAATGTTGCCTTGGTTTTTTTCAGCTACGTAGCATTTGTGTATATTTAAAGTTCGGCACAAGTTAAGTGAAACACGCCGTGTGTGGGTGTGTGTGTGCGTGTGTGCGTGCGTGCGCGTGTGTGTATGCGGGCGTGCGTGCGTGTGTGTGTGTGTGTGTGTGTTTGTGTGTGTGTGTGCGCGTGCGTGCGTACGCGTGTTTGTGTGCGTGCGTGCGTGCACGTGTTTGTGTGTTTGTGTGCGTGCGTGTGCGTGTGTGTGTGTGTGTGTGCGTGTGTGCGTGTGTGTGTGTGTGTGTGTGTGTTGTGTGTGTGTGTGTGGTGTGTGTGTGTGTGTGTGTGTGTGTGTGTGTGTGTGTGTGTGTGTGTGTGTGTGTGTGTGTGTGTGTGTGTGTGTGTGTGTGTGTGTGTGTGTGTGTGTGTGTGTGTGTGTGTGTGTGTGTGTGCACAGACGGTGGTTTTCTCAGGCTCATGGTCCGTGGCACTTGTCTCCTCAAAGAAGCCGAATGTGTGTGGAGTGAGCTCCTGAACAAGCTTTGCGCAATGTGGTGATCGCTGTTTCAGTCATGGATCCAGAACCTCAAACAGGTACTACCTAACGCTGCGTATTTCTCTCGTATTCACCGCTAAATCACCACCGAAATGTTTCGCCCTTATATCGTCTTCAAGAAGTACGCAACCCCAACTCAAGTTACCCAGCAAGTTATCATTCATAACTGAATGTACATGCTTGAGTAAGTTTACTTTTTTAGAGCTATATTATACGTAAGAACCTTCCTGAGCAATAGATGTTAGTTTGAAATTAGAAAACAAATTGGTTCTTGCCTCAATCTCTTGTTCTTCCCACGGCTTACTGCAGTATGGACAGAATACCGATTTGTAAACAGCGTCGTTTTGGTGTTCACCGCCACCTGCGCCTATTGAAGCCAAGGGCGTGCTGTCTTCACAATCCTAGAATTGAAATGAAAACAGATGGTTATTGGACATACAGAAAATGTATCTATGCTGTAAGTCTTAATCGTGTTAAGGTTAAGCCAACTGATGTCTCTCTTATATAAATGTTGAAACGCGTCATATATTTGACAGGTACAGTGCAGTAAAATTGAGACGCGGATAGGCTAACAGCAGCGAGCGCCTATTAAACGCAAGTACATAAACTTACAACGTGTAATATCACTCTGTAACCGGTTTTTAAGCGTGGAGTATTCCCAAGTGTACGTTTTGAAGTCAGAATTATGCCACTGTTAGAAATGCAGGAAACAAAACAATGCATTGACATATTTTCGAAATTGCTCACGTTTAAAATTTTAGCTCTCTACTTCACCAATAATATGCGCGAGCTAGGTTGGGATATAATAAGCAAGAAAAATGTTGATAGGCGCAATATGACAGCTGTAAGAAAGATAGGCAGCCAGACAACCCCTTACCGCCCCACCCCCTCTTCCAGTACAACCCATACATTTCTATGTGAAAGAAGTTGTCTTTTGTATCACTGATCTGCGCACTTACCATTGCTCGGTCGTCAAGGTCAGCGCCAACAGCTGCACGGACTGGCTTTTCAGTTTCAACAATTTTGCTGCAGCCTTCACTGTTCTCGTGTCCTGGATAATTCCTATGCTGGCTTGGATGCTTTTCTTCCTTGACGAAAAGAATATTTGAAATCACAAAAAATGCACCAAGTCACGTACCCGTTCCCAAGTGCAGGGCTGCTAATCGGATTTAACTTTGGTTATCCGCACTTATTTCGCTTCTGTTTCACACACGCTCACTCTCTCTATATCCTCAACGTAATAGTATTACTATGTCTATATTAGGTGGTCCATATTACTAATAGGTGGTCTCTAAATACAAGTCAAAGCAAGGCAAACCACGACTGCCATGGTCCACATACGCTCATTGCTTTTTTAATAGTTAGTCGTGAACAATCAGACCAATACTGCTAATAAACACAACCTGCGTTTGTGCAACTTTTCGAGGCTCTCCAGTTTTGCCTGCATTAAATTTAGGCGCGACTGTTTAAAGTATATTGTCTGAGTCTTATAATTATAATCGAAGGCAGCAACATGTGTGATTACTCACCAAATTCTCGGGATGGGGCCGGTGCACTTCGATCAAAGTTTTAGCGTGCTTTTCCAGGATGTGATTCTGAAGGCATAAACACACAGGTAAAGGACGAATGTATGGTCCACATTATTGGCGCCATGATCTTCTGGTTATCATGGTCGTTGTCGTTCCAGTTCTTGTTGTGGTTGTTAAAATCTTATTAGTTTATAGCCGTACATAGAACGTTGAACGTTGAAGGCGTTCGAAAACAAAAATTTGTGACAAAAACCACTAAATATTACGCGTTGTTATGCAAAGCTCACAAGCAGCCTCTTAGCTGCGTGTGAGCTTTGTGTGAGCTTTGTGGCTGCTTGTGAGTTCATTTCATTCTGAGAGACATAACCCCAAAGGAATGAAAAGAGACAGCAATGACATTCTTGTCATAGCATAGTTTATTCTTTGTATTTTTTTTACTTTTTTATTTTAGTGGAGGCCTCCCCTGATTTCCCCTCAGGAAAGTGCAACGAAACTGCCGTCACCGTCAGCATAGAATTGCGTTTGGCTCGTACCAAAACACGCATAAGGACAACTGGGTTTATGGGGGATTCACCTTGAAACTATCTAGCGGTTCAATCAGTGCTGTCCGCTTTGATATCCATCGTTCAGGAATCATCAAGTAATCTTGGCACAACTGTGGGTGATTGCGGTTCAGCACGTACACAAGCGCTGATGCGCGCCCTTAAGACATGTGCACATCACGTCCGTGAGCGAAAGAATATTGTCACAACCAGCACTAATAATGACGTCAAAACAAGCACCAAGAATGACGTCACAACAAGCACCTAGATTGTATGGCCAGAGCGCGCGTGATCGTAAATGTTGAGCTCACCGATCCTCGCATTTCTATGCCTGCAACAGCAGAGGTACGCTACTTTTTCCTCGAAATATTTGTAAGAAACTTCAGAGTTCCACAAGCCACTCGGCAAGAAGGCGGCACGATAACGGACAGCAGGAAGCGTTTAATAGACAAAGCCTCACACACATCTCTGTCTGCGCCGACCGCAATGTAGCTACAGGCAGGCAAGCGGGTCTGTGTACGGGACGTCAACTCCCCCGCGACCGCCATGGAGCCAGCTCGACGCCGCCACTCCTACGTAGGTGGAGAGTCCGACGGGAGTACTCCAGCCCAACCGGATGCACCTGATACCAACGACGGGACATCCTGCGGAATGCACTACCAGCCCACCTGGAACTCCAGCGGCGGCGCAGACCGCCATGTCCACAACAACGCCTGAAGCTGCTCGAGCAGCCTAAGACCATAGAAGCGCATCGCCTCGGGAAAGCACGTCCACTGCAGAGGCACCCCGGGGTTCTACTTCTAGGCCACACGTCTCAAGGTTCAGCAGAAAGATATGCAGGCCGAGAAGGCTCGACCTATGAACGTCTTTTTTTTTTTTTGAGTAAGAGTTCCTTCTGTTTTGTTATTTGGTTTTACCGAAGGGAGGATGTAGTGTATGTCAGTACCGCCGCATGGCAGCACAGCATCCACGGCTATATAATGGCTGAATAAACCCTGTTGGGCACTTGCCCACCCGGAGAGTCGGCTGCTGCGTCATTCGGTCGCTCGACAGCCGTCAACATTGAACTGCCTTTGGATCAGACAGAAACAAGCATCAAGACGACGAGAATACTGTTGTATATCCTCCATTTCGGAGCCTAATCATCCCCGCGCTGGGGGCCGCCGACGATGTGGCGAGGAGGACTCCCCACCTAAAACAGCACTGCTGAGGTCACTGTGGCAGAAGCGCCGGACACTTGACACCCGTCATACTGCGTGCAAATTACTGGCGGGCGCGTTCTACGAACAGCGACAGGCGTGGTGCCCTTCAGGTTTGGAGTGGATTGCCTGCACGTGCGGGGTGCAAGAAAGCCTGTTTGGCACAGTGAATTTCTCTGTCTCTCTACTCTCTACCCTTGCCCGCCGTACCTTCTAGTCAGAATAAATTAGTTTTCTTGATGCGCTCAAAGCGAACGGAAGTCTGTCGTTTTATTGTGATAGCAATTATATGGACACTACAACCGGATTTCTGCCGTCGGCGTCACCGTCATCGTCGCCGTGAGGTTCCGTATAGATTCCAAGGGCGATAAAATCGTCGCCGCGCGCCGTATGCGCGAGCGAAAGCGCGCGGGGGACGCGCGCTATCACCGGAGGGCGAACTCGATCCCCCGCGCGCTATTACGGAGAACGAACGCACGGCGGAAAGCAAACACGACCGTCGCGCTAAAGGCCGTGGGGGTATGGGAGGGAAGGGACGCGGGGCGACGCTGTGCACCGGCACCAAAGGCGTATCTTGCAACCGGGCATAAGGGGAACTTGCCACTCAATCTCCCAGGCGAAAGCAAGAAAGAGGAAGGGCATGCGCGAGAAGGAAGGGGGGGGGGGGCAGCTTCTACTCTGCCAACAACTTCTCCTCTGCACTTAGCCCGGCGGTGGCGGTCGCCCGCACCGTCTTTTATCTCGACACGGCTCTGACCTTTGTATGCGCTGTGCATTCGCCGTTCAGTTTCCGTTGAAGCTGAGACCGCACGATTCTTCGCCCGCTGCAGCGGCCGCGCCAGCTTTGTGACAGTCGTTGTATGCGGTCATTCAGTGTGATCTATTCATATTTGCTTGTGCGCGCTGACACCACGCTTGTTAATTCAGTTAGCGAATGTGTCCAAGTTTATGCAGCCGATAAAGCTACTATCCCTACTCCGAATAGCTCTCTGCTAATTTGCTATCGCAATTGATGCTTCGCCTTTCAGGCGAAACTGCGACTTTTTTCCATAAGTTAAATAGTATCCGCCTCTTATTCTACAACAAATACAACTGGGTACATCCTGGCATCTCCTTGAATCTAGCGGTTCAATCAGTGCTGTCCGCTTTGGTATCTATCGCTCAGGAATCCTCAAGTGATCTTGGCTAAAGTGCAGTTGATTGCGTCAGCAGATATACAGGTGCTGATGGCGGCCCTCAAGGCACATGATGCCGTGATGCACATGATGCCGGTGCACATGATGCCCGTGAGCGAAAGAATGGCGTCACAACATGCGCCAAGAATGACGTCATAACAAGGACCTAGAATGTGCGGCCAGAGCGCGCGTGCACGTAAATCTTGAGCTCACAATTTTTTTTTTTTGGCATTCCTATGCGTGCAACAGCAAAGCTACGCCACTTTTTCCTCGAAACATTTTTAAGAAAAGTCAGAGCTCCTCGGGCCCCTCGGTAAGAAGGCGGTATGGCAATGGACTGTAGCAGCTTTTAATAGACAAAGCCTCACACACATCTGTGTCTGCGCCGACCGCAGTGTAGTCACCATGCTACACTTGAAACTGTCGTCGAGTCCGGTGGCCCGCATGCCTCAATGTTAACCCAAACACGAAGCACCATCAGGCTGCACGAATAGCCTAGACCCTTAGGTGCACGTCCGATTTCCATCTGGACTATTTCAACGTGGGGCATTTTTCCTGTTCTGGCTGTGATTAGGAGTTGCCTTCACGAAGGATTACACTATATTAACTCGAATGACCTACAGCGCGGCGTGCGATGTCTGCTGCTGCGAAGAGTACGTCGAGCATTTCTTCGTGCCCCCTTTCTCAATTTCAATCACTAAAACAATCCCTCTCCAACGTATTGCGATGACTGAACTATCGGCCGTTGCCCATGCGGGTGCTAATCAAATACTGTCCCTGTGGCTCGTCATCCCACAATACAGTAAAGGCCCCTTCGTGTTTCTAGAGGGTGACTGGTCTGTGTGAATAGCTTTCATTGCGTGGCGCAATCCCCAGGCGTAAGCGCATTCATCACATATTTCCTTCTCCTCTCTTTCTAATCTTTCTACGCCGTTACTAAATTCACTCCCTGAATATAGGTTAGCCAATTAAACAATTTCCTTGTTTACACTCCTGCCCTCTCTCTTCCTTTTCTCCGCCTGAAAATCTGTTTCCCTTATTGCGTTCATGCTCAACTTGATAACACTCCCTAATTGTCTGTAATGCTTACAAATTGGGACTGTTCATACGATTTTACAAATAATGCATCAAGTTTTTCAGAACATAAAGTTTTTTCACAAAAATATTTGAAAGGTGCTTGAAAATGAGGATGTCCAGCATTTTAAAATGTTAATAATACTACTACTAATAATAATGATGATAAAATTAATAATAATAACACACGGTGAAGCGAAATTTGGATGACACCTGCGTCGGCCCTCCTATAGCAGCGAAAAACGTCATAGGCAGGTCGCTTGCTTAGAGTAAGTTTGTTAAAGTTCCTGAAACTTCCCAAATAGGTAGAATATAGAAGGCTGAAAAAGCCACTTCGATCAAAACACGAATCTGTTGCTCATCAGTCAGCGTTGTGCCAAGGTTGCTGCTTGCACGCGGCGTCTAAAAATAAATAACCGTCAACTGAATACGTGTCTATCCCACAAAAGTTATATGCTCAGGGCTAATAAAAAAAAACAATTGGCGTTCCCTATTCTCTCTCTCCCACACCCCCCGTTTTATAACCAATATTATAGTTCACATGTTGGCAGATATGCATTGGCCCAGCGCAATAAGCCCTACCATACACTTGGACAAACTATGTAGCTTCGCGATACAGGACCAAGAATCTGGGCTTTGAGGCAACTCCGCAGGCCATGTGGCCCTATGTTCAGGGACTACATTGTCCTGTTCATACCTTCATCGCGCAGTAGAGTTTAAATTCCTCGCATCCAGGACACCCAAGGACAACGCCGTCCAAATCCGTGTTGTAACATGGTTTCGAAGTCTGAAAGATATGAAAAATGAACATCATCACAACTAACACAACATTATTATTATCTTCATCTTCCCGTTATCTTATGTCCCCTGCAGGAAGAAGACTTTCTCTCCTGATCGGCAGGTATGTTTATCTTGCGTCGTATACGAATCCCTCCCATGCCTGCAATTTCACGTCTCACCACACCACCTGCTGCCTCTCTCGCCTTCTACTGCGTTTCTCTTCAATTGGAAAACCCCTTCAGTTAAGCTATACGGCTGAAACGATAACGTGACGGTGCGTAGACCGATCCTGACGTTGCCGCTAAAAGAGAGAAGTTGGAAGCAGACAGGTCGATAAAAATTGGGAGGACGCTTAAGCTTCGCCTTTAAGAGTGGAACGCGATAGCATTCAAAGATCCCTGAATGCTTGTCAGGCTTCCCGGCAACTGCAGCTTTTTTGTTCAACTTCACCTCCGCGTGCCGCTGTCGTAGGGAGCCTACATGCAGGCGCTGTTGGTCGAGGAGGTGAGCGCCATCTGGATGGTGTTCTTGCAAGGAAAGAACCGTGGCGCGCCGCTGTATGAACTGTAGAAAAGCTGGAAACGGGGTTTGTGTTTGAGTTTAGGCGTAAGAGAATTACGTTTTCTCGTATATTCAAATTACAAGCCGACGCTATCACGTCTGACGCTTGTGGTGAAGTCGTACTTTACGATTTTTCTGACGGATTTTATTTCGAGAAATTCAATTTTGTTCCCTAACGCCTTGCGCCATACGGAGGGCCTGCGCGATCGGGGTGGTTCGGGATGCTTATTTCCGCCAAATGACGCCCGCGCGTCCGCGCCGGCGTCATTGAAAATCCTCGTCATCAGAAATCAGCGTCATCAGAAAATCCGACGTGGACACCGGATTTTCTGCGACAAGGGGCCCTTAACCCTATCACGTTAAAATGTCATCAACGTGGAAATGACACTCCGGCACAGAGGGAAGGACGTCTGGACGCTGATGCCAAGGCCACCAGAAATGCGCGGGCTAATAAAACTCCCGAACGGCAACAACGCCGCGTAGACGCCAAGTTTCAAGCTATGAGGTCGAGCTGTGATGACTCGATGGGCAAAGGAGACTGCCGAAGAGTATACCGCACGCTTGGTCAAATACTTTCAGTGTTAGATACGGCGACATACAAACATATATACATACATCGACAGATATAGCCCTCGCAAAATTCGTGACGTACCCTAAGAGCGTAAACGCATTAAAGAATAAGAGAAACTCAGGTACCCTCATTTGGATTCTGTAAATCATTATTAAATAAGGACCACAAAATTATCTAAACAGCACCTATTAGGACATCTAAAGCATACAATGTTGGTGCTTTGTACACCACTCTGCTATCTTGCGCGCCGTTCTTCCTTACATAAGCTGCAAAGTTAGAGATGAAATCTGTGCATTTTGTCTGGCCAACAAATGCAATTTACAGAACGGTCATGTGTTTATTTTTAAGTTTCTTTGTCAACCATGCTGTGGTTTGGTCTGGGCCAGTTGGCGGTCTGTCCGTCGGTCGCTGCTCGAGTTCTCGCCGAGTATATTCACCCTCACTTTAAAAAAACAGGTGCGTCCGGCGTCGGGATTCGAGCCCCGGCCCACCATCGCGGCAGGCATGCTCTAACCATTAGGCCGCAAATGTATTTGCGCTTATCTGATACGAACACTAACTAGCTCTTTCAGATAGTCGCCACGTGTTGATCATTATGAATATTTACCATACCATGGGCGCCTACTCACAACTGGGTATTGACGAAGAAGCTGGCAGTACATATCGTGCCACCAACAACCTTCTTGAGATGATCATCGCCTGCTGATGGTTTGATGGTTTCCATACTATGGCGCATACCACAGCGAAATATCCGTTAAGATAGGTGTTCACGTGCTGATTATGATGATTGCCATACTATGCACATACCCATAAAGGGGATTGGGCACAAAGCCCATCGGCCTGTTGATGATGACTTTGATAATTTTCGTACAATGACACATACATACAACGGGCGATTGGCAAAGAAGTCGCCGGTGCATTTAAAATAAATAAGAATACATGAGAAATGTATAGCCGATATAAAGCTTGTCACAGCGTAACACGGGTGATCGAGACCACGTCCACGTGGTAGATTGCTTTACGCGAAATACGAAGCAACGAAATGGCCAAAATAAACTCGTTTCATGAAACCTTCGCTTTACATATATTCCAACGTGTGCGTTCAATCTGTAGTTTTATTTCCGGTTCTGAGCTACAAATTTCTAAAATTAATGCTTCAATTTTTTTTTCATGCGGATCTTACACAACTTTATTTCGCAGTGAAACGTCCTAAATCCAAATTCTGCTTCCGGGAGCTGCAAGAATTTCACGGTTTCTCTCAGTTGTAATGAATTTAATTCGAATAGGCTAAGTGGGTGTCTCATTAAAACAATACTGCGTTTCACATTAATTAGAATAGGAAACACCGAACTTCGCTCCCCGCAAGAGATTCTTCTTAATCTCAACTAAGATATAAGCTATTTGCAGCTGTTGGCTCTCTCATCCACATCGCTCTCTTCCTCGCTCTTCAGGTTACGCTTAAGATGTTTCATTTCATCGCCCGTTTTGTGATCCTTCGCTTCTAGTTCATCAATCGCGACTAAAACACACACACACAGAGAGAGAGAAGAGAGAGAGAAAAGGACGTTAACCTGAACATGAAAACGATTCTCAAGCGACTTGACAGTGGTATAAATAGCGATTGAGAACATGGAATGCCGTCAGCGTAGTTTTTCTGGGGCGACTTGCAGGAACATTTAATAACGAAAATAACAACTAATTTAAGAACGCGTTCTAGTGCGGACCAGAAGAGAAAGCTTTAGCACGGGTGCTCCTATGTAAATAAATGTAAAAGGAGAATTTCTTTTTCTCGGCAAGCACTGCACCAAATTTGACGAGGTTCGTTGTATTTAAAAGAAAAACTTAAGATCGGGTAACAGTTGGTTTCGAAGTTTTGATTGAGGCCAGCAATTTTTTTATGAACTGGGAGAAATCGCAAATTTTCAGAAAACAACACGATCAAGTTTACAGCTCTGTAACACAGCAATGAAATATGATATCACAATTCTGTGCATTGTATTCAATGGCACATCTAAAGCGGACAAAATTGGTATACTGCTCGTATACACGAATCTTAATTTTTTTTTAATTGTAATATGGCAATACAGCTTTTGGAGAACCCTAGTACACAGAGTAACGAATGCACGTATGGTATAAATTGACGTATCGAATTTGTTCGCTTTGAATGATCTAACAGATACAGTTTACAGAACAGTGATAGCTGTTCTCGATGCAGAGCTATTAAATTGTAAACTTCGTGCTTCTATTTTTTTCGAACTTTCGAATTTCTGAAAGTTATTTTTAAACAATGCATGCCCTAAATCGGAATTCCGCTTCTAACATTCACTAGGATTTAACTTTATCTCTCAAATGCAACAAATTTCATTAAAATTGGTCAAGGTGTTATCTCAGAAAGGCGTTTCTGTGTTTTACATGTATTTGAATAGGCCACATCGGAGTTGGGCCCGAGCTAAAGCTTCCTCTTAAGAACGCGTTCTTAAATTCGTTATTATTTCCATTAATTAATGTTCGTGCAAGTCGCCTCTGGTCTGCTTATGCACACTCTTTTTGTTTGTCGACTTAAAGATGTAGAGAGCATTTCCTTGTGTGTGCAGTTTTCATCTTTCGGTACCAAACGTTATCTGAAATAAAATATCGGAAAAAAATTATTTTACCGCATGAGAAGTTATTTTTCTGTTATTTTGCGTTATCTGTATACTATGTATGGTGTTTTGCACATAGAAGGGTGAGGAACATTCACATACCTTGTCTTTCCTTGTGACAATTCGATCAAGTTTACAAGTGTAGCACGTGATGGTTCCATAGCAGTACTCACACATCTGGTGCTCGCATTCTAGTCTGCACAACGTCTCAGTAACAAAATTGCAGTTCGCGCAGCGTCTCATACCTTCTGCGTCGCCCTGAAGTATCAGGCAGGGCACGGAAATATTCTCATTGATTTTAACTCCGAGATACCACCTGTAAATGAAAACACAAACTAAATTTTCCGTGTATCCTTTACACATTCGAAGAGCAACAGTTACGTACTTCCTACTTGACAAATACCACATAATCGTTTTTTTTTTCTTTTTTTAGCAGAATCGATCTTATGAAATGTCGCCTGTGGCGAATATCCCAATTCTGTCTCATCAGTGACTTGAAGAGGCGGTCACTACTCGTACGATTATTCGCAGTGTGACGTTAACTAATCAAGAATGAACGCGGAGAATAAGAGCCTCGGAACAGCCATAATTCTTGTTAGTCACAATCATACCAAGTGAAGGAATATGATTCCAGAGAAAGCATATAGGCGAATTTTACTTGTGAAGTTAGCAGGATGGCTGATTGCGCAAGTTGGTGATTCATAAGCGTAAGTGCACAGCGCGAAGTTTAATCGTAATCGAGAACTGCTGAGCTTCACCTAAATGTTGACATAATCTGTCGAAGAAAAATGAAAGTTGACCAAACGTTAACATGCCGAAGGTGGCGACCGAACCCACACCCTTCGCGTTACGTGTGCGAGGGTGCGGGTTACCAGATAGGCAGTTGTTACCAGTTTACCAGTCGTTTCCAGATTACCAATTAGGCAGCCACGGTGTCCATCTTCTCGTACACGTTCTTGGTCTTCGTGCACAATATTAGCACTGGGAGTGTTAGGCGGCGCCGCTCACGATCAAGGCAGAGGACGTGGAACGTCCTTTTAACCGAAGGTATCGCATGGTTCTTCCGTTTACCGGACTATTTCCATACTGCACGGTTCTCACTAAATATTCGGCGGATCCCATGTACATGTTGGAAGCGGTTATAAGCGAAGCGTTCTTCACACCCACACCACATTACCTTCAATGTAACTCGACACTCTTCGCTCTGGTCCCCTTTTGTTCAGTCAACTTATTTCTTCACACTCGGCTGCTTCAGCTGCCGACTTCGTCGCTTCTTGCGTTTTCTTCTGCCTTGTCTATTTCATTACATTCCTCCTAGTGGCCCATTCCTCCAGTGGCCCATTCCTCCTAGTGGTCCTAGTGGTTCCGCTGCCCCCTTTTTGGGGCAGCGGAACAAAAACATTCATATGCCTAACTGCATATACCTGTGGCCCAAGTTGTCTATGCGGGCACATACCGAGTATAGTACATGCCCACTTGCATATGCCCCTTGACCCAAGTTTTCTTTTCAGAGATATTCAGTGGCACATAACCCGTGTGGCCAGTGTTGGATTATCGGCAAGACATCATCCAGAAGGGGCCAGAAGCAGCAGTGCGAAAGTTGAAGGAGGAGTTTGGTAAGTTTCGCCTAAAAGAAAAGTATGGGATTTTATTTACCAAAACCACACTCTGTTTATGGAGTATGCCCTAGTAGGGGGACCACGCATTAATTTTGACCACCTGGGGTTCTTTAACATTCACCTAAACATATCTACAAATCTCTGTGCGCGAGGGTTCTCGCATTTAGCTCCCATCGAAATGCTCCGCCGCAGCAGGGATCGAACCCGCAACCTCGAGCTCAGCAGCACTGCGCAATATAGCCATAAAGCTACAGGGTTGTCACTAATTAACAATGTTTCAATAAATAACTTCGTACTTATTTTGTTTAGGGCACACGTCGCAATTTCGAAATAGTAGCAGAGCGCTGATGAAGTCGTATCCATATAGTAATAGATGTCATGTGGTTAAGAGATGGCTTAAGTTCGGGGGCTCCTAAGTACATGAAAAATGAGAAATCCTTTTTCTCGGCAACCACTGCACCAGATTCGGTGAGTTTTGTTCCATTCAAAAGAAAAGTTATAATCTAGTGACGTCTTGTAGCGAATTCTTGATATAAGGTATCAACTTTTAATCAACACTATTGAACATCACAAGCTTTCAGAAAACGAAACTATTAAGCGTACATCTCTGTAACTCTGCAAGGTGACAAAGATATTGCAATTCTGTAAATTGCATCTAATAGTGCATCAAAAGCGGACGAAACTGATGAAATGTTCGTGGCTCTCAAATAGACGACTAATTTGTGAGGGCGACTTTTGCATACCCTTTGTAAACAATGTACCAAATTCACCTAAGATATACATTCACATATTAAATTTTTCTGTTCTGGGTGTTCTAACGGATACGGCTTATATAATTGCAATATCTGTTATTGGTTCAGAGCTAGAAATTTGTAGCCTTCGAGTTCCTAATTTTTTTTCAGACATGCCCATTTTTGAAAATTCCTTTAAAACATTAAGGCCGTAAATCTAAATTCCGCTTATCAGTCACTATTAATTAGCTTTCTCTCTCAAATGCAACAAATTTGATTAAAATCGCCCGGGTGGTTATCTCAAAAAAGCGTTCTTGCATTTTACATGCATTTTAATAGGCGGCATTGCAGTTCGGACCGACCTAAAGCTTCCTCTAAAAGCGGTGACGAGAATTAGGCTTACGCCCTCGCCTAGATTAGGAAAACGTAATATTCGAGTTGCCATTCGATTGGAACAGCAATTTATTTGGCCACCATTTTTTGAAAGTTTTTCTCGAAACTGCTGCTGCTGAAACGAAACATTGGTGGCATGTAAATTTATTCTGTGTTAACAAGGGAATGGTACATCTATCTTCACCAAACCAAGACAAGCATTGCCTATGCCTACCCTGCGCAATGACATATTTCAAAAAATGGATATAACATAAATCGTAGGTGCCAGAAGTTGCACGAACGATGCTCAACCACTCGTGCAAGATAATTCAGTAATTTAGGCAGTGATTATCAACAACCATCGCTACAGGCGCCAATGAAATCACGTTGCCGTAGACAAGACCAAATTCAATTACAAGTTTACTGACAAAATAAATGCGAAGGAAGTAATAAATAGACTAACCCGTCATCTCTTTTAAGGAGCTCCATCGGCAAGTTGCAGCAGTCCGAAGCAGACGTACGTAGGCGCACTATCGTGTTAGAAGGAACCTCCGACACGGTGCCGTGTGCATAACGTTGATACCACCGTATTGTTATTTTTCTTCCTGTTATCGCTCTTTCCTTTTTTTTACCCTGTAGTCGACGTCACACCCCGCCGCGAGATAAGTTGTGACTCAACGAAGGGTGAAATATCCTGCTTGCATGAAGTGAAGGTATCGTGCGGCGCGGCGAAAACCTCCATCACGCTGCCTATCTCGGAGGCGTAGTATCTGCGCAGTGATGTCGTTCTCCCCTAGTAGATGGCGCCACCACCCAATCTGCAATGACGTGCTATCAATCCAAAAGCAAGTCTCACCCATATTCAAGCAATACACATACCTTGGTGTATACATAATCGAAGGAAAGATTTACTCAAGCATCTGCCACGACAATCAATAATTAAGGGGAAGCGGCTACGAGATGGTGCGATGAATCTGGACAGGAGTAATGGGGTAAGGATAACGTTCCGAAATGCGAGTCTGAGCTTAAAATCAGACATCGTTGCAATTTAAGCATAGGTTGGTAGGCCGGTTGGCCCGTTGGCATTCGGGGCCCGTGGTTAAAGAACGAATGGGGCATTGCAGAGAGAAGTGGGTTGGGCCACTTTTGGAGTCAGAGAAACGCAGAGGTAAATTAAATTTGAAGAAGCACTCAGGAACATGATGATGATATAAACTTTAATTTTCGAGACGGTGTTCCCGAGCGTTTGAGCTGTGGATCACTCTAGGTGGGAGGGTCCCTCATTCCAGGAATCCTCTGGCCGCGATAGCATCCCGGGCTCTGGCGACAAGACGTCGTTGTTCGTCCAGGGCCGGGGTGGAGATCTTGGCCTCCCACGTCTCGGCGAGGAGGTTCACGTCTTCGGACGTTGTATGTTTGGTAACGGCGTCTTCGGGGCGCCACGGGCACTCTAGTAGCAAATGAGGAACATCAAATAAAATAAATGGGTTTCTCAGGTGTACACGGTTTTACCACAAAAGCGCGGACGCTGATAGGAAAAAGATGTAAAGAATGGTGGCAACCAGGCACAGGGTAATTGATAATGTAAATAGACAACCAGGAGTCGGTAAAGAAAAAAGTCAGAGGAGCAAAGTAAATTACCTGCGTAAGATCGAAACGAAAGAGCCAATGATGATCTGCAAGAATGGGAAGACAGACATTGAAAAGGAAAATCTCTACGTAACACAGAGGGCAGTGCGTTCAGATTTGGGGACAAGGAAATATAGACCCTTTTCATGACGATCTCATTGGTGTCGCTATGTATGATCACGTGGTGACGCGTCCATTGGATTTCTCAGCTCCCTCCGTTGCCTCCGTGTTTACGATGGATGTGCATGAGGCTGGTGCGCTTCAGCCAACCTCTATTCTCTATTTTGGCGGATATCGTAGACGGTGACTGGGTGGACGACAGGAAGCTTTCGCCACAGCTTTCGAGGCACATGTAGGCGCTTTCTCAGCTCATTACGTCTTGTCGAAACGTTCCGAGCAGCGTATACGGTGCTTGTACTAGATGCGGGGCTAGAAATGTATTCTAAGCTGTGCAAACCTTATTCTCAATTAAATCAGGATTATACTGTATTTTGCCCTTCATTTTTTATTTGATAGTCACTTTGAAGCCGCGGTTTGGTATATTTCTGACTCAGTAACATTCCTTAGTGCGGTCGCTATCTGATTGTTTATTTTCTGCCTAATCACTCATGGATGTGATTAGTTGCGGTTGATTTGTTCTTTTGACGTTAAATTAAGGCTTTAAAATTAAATTATGGGGTTTTACGTGCCAAAACCACTATCTGATTATGAGGCACGCCGTAGCGGGGACTCCGGAAAATTTCGACCACCTAGGGTTCTTTAACGTGCACCTAAATCTAAGCACGCGGGGGTGTCCCATTTCGACCCTATCGAAATGCGGCCGCTGTGGCCGGGATTAGATCCCGCGACCTCGTGCTTAGTAGCCCAACACCACAGCCACTAAGCAGCCACGGCGGGTAAAATTAAGGCTTGGAACGTAGATTGTTCTGTACTTCGTAATAAATAGCATGTCGGCAAGTCGTACACGGTGTTTCAGCGAACGCTATAATTTTTTTTTTTTTTATGTTTGCCTGTGGCAGATAGCACAATTCTAGTTGATGAGCTCGTCTCCTCGAAAAGGCGGACATTACTTGCACAAGAAATTGAAATGCATAATCGAATAATTAGCTAAACTTCACTAATTAAGTTTTTTAACTATTTACCTTGTTCCACATTCAAATTTACAAATTCTAGCCGCGGAGTTCGCTAAGCGGACCCACTTGGAACAAATTCTCTGGATGACACCAGTTTCGAGATAAAACTCCCGAACTTTGTGAAGCAATGCATTGGCGTTCAAGTTAATTTCTTGACAAATGAATGAATTATGGGGTTTTACATGCCAAAACCACGATTTGATTATGAGGCACGCCGTAGTGGGGACTCCGGAAATTTGGACCACCTGGCGTTCTTTAACGTGCACCTAAATCTAAGTACACGGGTGTTTTCGCATTTCTCCCCCATCGAAATGCGGCCGCCGTGGATTTCTTGACAAAACGTCGTTTTATGCATTGAAGCACTAAAGTAACTGGAACGCCAATGCATTTCTCCCCAAAGTTCAGGAATTATTATCTCAAAACTGGTGTCATACTGAGAATTCGTTCCAAGTGGATCCGCCTTGAGAACGCCGTGGTTAGAATTTGTAAACTTCAATAAGGAGCCACAAGGCGATTGGCTAAAACTGAACCAGTGAATTTTTGCTAATTGGTGGACTATGCATTTCAATGTATTGTGCAAGTAATGTCCGCCCCTTCGAGTAGACTAGCTCATGAACTATAAATGTTCTGCCACAGGCAACCTTCAAAAATATTTGAAAGTGTTCGCTGAAACACCCGATATCATCGGTAGTCACTCGCCTACTTTGCGGACCGTCATGAAACGTTCAGCTTCGAGCATTCATGTGCTGTTGGTCTAGTAGTCGCCCACGCTTCTTAGATTAATTCCATTCACTTGTTCTTGAGGCGTGAGCGATAGAGTGGGCGTAAGTTTGAGTATATGTTGAGGTGGATGTGTGTCGATAACATGCGAGGAACTTACTGTGCCAGTAAATGGTGCCACATCTTTGTCATTGTGTAGCAAGCGGTACTCACTCTTGCCCATGTTACGCAATTGAAGTCCTTTCTCTGGAGGTTAGCTATACAAAGTTGGCGGATAACTGAATTTTTTTAACCCCGCGAAAAACCGTGCATCGTGAAGGACCGGCCGCGCAGGCAGTTCTTGTGTAGCAGCGGTCCATCAACTTGGTCCCACAGATTCATTCCATTCTTTTACATGTCAGTACCTATACTAGCAGCCAACTACTGCAGAGGTCTTCCCCATTCCATTCCACTTTTACAGCATGAACGAAGCACAGTGTGTTAGCAATCGTCCAATTGCATTTGCGACAGCTGAACGCACAATAGCAGGGTAGAAGCGGTAATGGTTTCGCATTCGAGCGCTTTTACACGCTTTCGCCTGAGGCAACGCGCAGCACGCCGCTGGTAGCGCCATCTCGTTTACCTACGCCAAACTACTCCACAAAAAGGGTCTATAAGAGTTGCAACATTGCTAAGCACGGGTGTGCAAGAGTACATGCGCACACGCTAGTTTCCTTTACCCCAGGGACGGAGAACGAAGTGGAAAAGTTTATAACACTTCATTAAACACTTCACGAAAGCTTTGCTTCACATAGATTCGAATAATGCGCTCGACCTGCCAAATTCTTTTTCTTCTTCTGATTATAAAAATCTTGAGACAGCCAGCCTTTTCAGTGGCTAACATTTTACAGCTAATAAAGAACACGGCATCATTCGACTGACTTCGCGAACAAGGGCATTTTCTCCTTCGATTCCTAACGTAAAGCTCCGCTCACTTAACCCTTTCGTCGTCGGGGTAACAGCGCACGCAGACCGGGACAGAGTGAAGAAACAAGAGGACACAGCGCTAAAACAGCGTCACGGACACAGCTTCACGTTGTCCCCGTTTGTGTACGCTGTTACCCCCTTAAGTTGCTTTACAAACTAGCCCACCAAACCATCCTTTTGGACTCCGCTTACTGGACGGATTATTCCCACGCGACGAACACTCGTACATCGTCTGTGACTTGGCGTAGCTAGTCCTTCCTCGTCGGAATGGCCGGCAGTCTCGAATGTGAAGTTTAGTTGGGGAAAAGAGACGAATGGCAAACCGAGAGTACGTGTTTGAGCGCGCAAATAAAAGCTGTTTTACCCGCACCCGACACACTGTATAATTGTTTTTTCACGGAAAGCAGAACTTTTGTATCTCAGTGCCAGTTAATATTAACCCGAGGGGCTTTAGAAGCATTATTGTTTTAGAGATCGCGTCTGCTGTCTGTGGCGTATGCGCTCTCTCCCGCTGCCGAAGCTGCCGCGGAACCGACGTGCTCCTTCGCTGGCTTGTGTGACACGCCGCGTGCAAGGTCGATCCACATAGGTCGCGAAGCTTCATGCGAAAAGCGGTTCAGAACCAATTGTCACCGACATCAGCAAGGGGGGTTATGGGAGCAGCGATTGAAGCGCGACTATGTTTGGCGGGAATAAACACTGGGAAACAAAAAAAGCGTTTTTAGTTAAAGCGAGACGCCGTCAGATTCAGTCAACGAAAATAAAATTCCGAATCTCTTTTATATACGCATGGTGCGAAAAGAAGATACAACTCTATTTTAATTGATCATTATCAATAAATAACTTTTTTCAGCGTCCACCGTGAGAGTGCCCATTGATAGGGGGGGGGGGGGGGGGGCGTTGACCCCGCTAACACTTGCAATGCAATGCAGCTCTTGGAGTGCGTGGAAAGGCGCGCTCGTAAAATTGACCTGTTACACTACCCCCCCCCCCCCCCCACCCACATGTTCGGTTGTTTGGCATGTCGACGTTTATCTGAATTAGGTGACGCGGGTAGTTTTATTGTTTCTTAACCTGTACAGGCAGAAGTAGTGAGTTGCGACCGTCAGATAATTGTTTACTTTAGATGTTTTCGTGCGACAGCGCTGGCCGACGGGCTTGGCGTCCGACGAAAGGACGAGTACGCAGTCTACACAATCTACGCCCAAACCGTTCGTCGGCCTCAAAAGAAAGTATGTTCTGAGCAACGATGCGATTTCGACCCCCGTATACGGCTAACCTTTTCCTGCATCGCTTTCCGCGCTGAAACCTCGGAACGCCCAGCAAATGGAATGGTGAGGCATTTTAATATACAGCTCTAATGGCAGGCCTCCGAAAACAAATTCCGCGCCTATGAGAACAAAATGACGTAATTTCTGTTTTGAACAGATATGACGTCAAATTATTTTTTCTTCCGCCGGAAGTGTTCCCTCCTCACACAGATGGCGCTAAGCCCAATGAACCGCCGATAATTAGCCGCCATGTTTTGAACGTATCGGCTTAAGAGATAAGATTATCTGGAAACGATTTAGCTGATGCATTTAACGCTTTATTTTGTAAGACTTGCACAAGCAGTAACTTGCATGATGCCTTAGAATACATGAATACACCGAACAGTGACTCTATATTTATTCAACCTGCAACAGCTCAGGAAATAATATCTGTGATACAGAGCCTAAAAAATAGTACATGCCATGATATCGATGACCTCCAGGTGCGGCCTGTGAAACACGTCGCTGATATCATAGCGCCAGGTCTTGCCAACATTTTTAACACGTGCATATCGACAGCAGGTTTTCCGACAAAAATGCAGATAGCAAAGGTAACTGTAACATATAAAAAGGCAACCGAAATGATTTGGGCAACTATAGGCCGGTGTCAATACTACCTGTGATCTCGAAAGTCTTCGAAAAACTTTTGCACTTGAGTTTATCCAAGTTTATTGAAAAGTACGAACTGCTGACTACACAACAATTTAGCTTCACTAAAGAACAAATCAACTGAACTGGCACTTCTTACACAGAAAGAATTTATACTTGAACAGTTTGAAAATAAGTCTATAGCACTTGGTGTATTTGTCGATTTCTCAAAGGCGTTTGACTTGGTGGATCACGGGATTTTGTTACAAAAATTACATCAATATGGGATTCGCGGTAAGGCTTTACATATACGGTCGTATTTATCACAAAGAAAGCAAGTGGTTCAGTTAGCTAATACATGTTCTGCAGTTAAATCTATCCAAACTGGTGTGCCACAAGGTAGCATACTTGGACCTCTCCTCTTTCTTCTGTACCTTGATAATATTATAAATATAAACCCTGAAGTAAAACTTATTATTTATGCAGATGATGCTACTATCTTCTTCTCAGGGAAAAATATTTAGGAAATAATATCCGCATGTAATGAAACCTTGAATGCACTGGGAAAATGGGCAACATCAAACTCCATGCGTATAAATGAAATAAAAACTAAGGCAGTAATCTTCCGCCCAATAAACAAAATAATTTCGCCGCACCAACCCATAGTACTGGCCTTCCCGTAATATAGATATTGTAGAGAGTTTCAAATGTCTTGGCGTAGTTTTTTCTTGTCATATGTCTTGGGAGGATCATATAAACTATCTAACCACTAAGTTAGCTCCAATCACCGGCATAGTGGCCCGATTAAAATATCAACTATCATCGCGAACTAAATTACTTCTTTATAACACGCTTTTTTATTCTCACCTCAACTACTGCCAACCAGTATGGGGAAGCTCAGCTCCCTCTAGCTTGCAACGCCTTCATCTTACACAGAAAAAATACGTTCGTCATGTTTATAATGCACCATACCGATCCCACACAGTTCAACTTTTTCTCAATTCCAGAGTAATTAGTATACTCAACTTGTATAAATACAGACGGAGCGTGAAGTTCAAAACAGAGAAAAACCTCAGTAGTCTACTAATTCTTGCAAATTTGGAAAATAAATTACCATGCTACCCTACTAGATATGCAGAAAGCTGGTTAGTTCATACTTCTCGTCTTAATACCGGACAACAACGCTTATCTTACACGTTACCCTGACTTTTGAACGCCTACGAATTAGATGGCTTTGATTTATTTTCTTGTTCTTATCGGGATCTCCGCAATATGTACAGTGCTTAATTCTGCACACTTCCTTTCGCTGTGATTCCATGTTGTTCCGTGGTTTGTATTGTCATTAGAATCTGTTTTTGTTCAAGACACCACCATTACCTTGTTTGTTACATTTCACTTACTGTGCCAATTTTGTGTATACTTTTATGCATTGATGTGCTGCTTCTGCCCAAATAAACAAATCAGGGGCAGTGGGCTGGTCAAGCTGCATGTGAGCAGCTTTTTTCCTTGTGTCCTCCCATCTAATATGTATGCTGGCAAATAAACTTATTATTATTATTATTATTATTATTATTATTATTATTATTATTATTATTATTATTATTATTATTATTATTATTATTATTATTATTATTATTATTATTTTAAAGAAAATTCACACTGTTGATGACTGTCGCGCCCTGCAGTCTGACCTGTTTTCCTTTTCTAAATGGTGCAACGATAATAACCTTACCTTGAATGCTGCTAAGACCAAAGTCATGACTTTCACACGCAGCAAGTATTTCTTTTTCTTATTCTGTAGATTCTGTGCCATTGAGTAAGGTCTGCGAGATCAATGACCTTGGTGTACTTTTTGATGCAGCCTTACACTTATCGGCTCACACTAAACGTGTTGCAATGCGGGGTATGCGCTCTCTTGGTTCTGTATGCAGATTATCGAGGGAATTCAAGTCTCCTACACCATTCCGCAAATTGTACACAACCATCTGTCGTCCTCAACTCGAATATGCGTCGGTCGTCTGGAATGGCTCTTCTAGATCCAACAGTGACATTATAGATCGTGTCCAGAAAAAGTTTTTAAGCATATATAATCACCACTTTCCAAACCTGGACATTGCACCCTGTACTAGCACTGTTGGATTGTTGTCATTACCCTCACTTCGCGACCGACGTAATCGCGCTGACCTTCTGTTTCTCTTCAAACTCCTTCACGGTAACCTCACGTGTACCGAACTACTCAGCTGTGTCATGTTTCGTATCCCACGCAACATCACCAGAGAACATAGACCTTTCCTTGTTCCTGCCTGTCATCACGAGCACTCAACTGTCCACAGGATACAGAGTCTTTATAACGCTTACTTTCGTGATCTTCATATCTTTCATAACTCCTTGTCATCGTTCTTTTCCGAGCTTTGCCTTGTGTTATAATTTCATGCATAGTTCAAGTGCCCTTCTCCTCCTTTTTCTTTTGTATTTACTTTGCGTTTTGTTGTCCGTACTCTCTTCACAATTTTTATTTTTATTCATTTATTTTTTAATGATTCTCCCCTACAGTGTTTTGTTTTTTGGTTTGTAATGTATGCGTGCGCCAGCACTCATACCTTAGTGTTGTTCCTGGGCACGTTAAATAAACATGATTGATTGATTGATGGATTGATTGATTAATTATTCTATGGAAGCTTCGCTACCAGGTGTATTTACCTTGCCGCGCGCGCTTTGATTTAGCGCACTTTTGTGACACATTAATACAATGGGATCCATTAATATATGTGGGATTTAGGGGGGGGGGGGGCAAATGGGTTTGATTGATTGCTTTTGTGGTGTGCTTCTTTTTTGCATCTAATTTCAAGCCCGTTTTAGGATGTCGTATTCCACGTTCAATAATCACATATGGTTTAAGGGAAGGTACTGCTTTTTATAGAGAAACCTGTATGGTTCAGTAGTATTATTGAATATTATGCGTGCTTACGACGCGTAAGAGTATTTTCACCACGCTCATTTTGTATAAAAGGTTTCAAAGATATCTTAAGATGATCGGGGTTTACAAATGACATGATTGAAAGGAGTTTGGAAATATGCTTCGGGAAAATTATTTTCAGCATTGTTGCTGGTGATGCACTGTTGCCTTGAATGCTTAATACATGTAAAAATACCGATATTTATTTTGGTTCTTGCAAATGAACACTTCCTGTTGTAATAAAATCATATTTTTTGCAAGACGAGCCATTACAGATCACGGATAAAGGTGGATTGTTTTTATTTGGTCAGGAGGCAGCGCAGCTTCTTACGTAAATACAGTACTATTTATAACAATTTGTAAGAGATTTGTACAGCACAATATCGTGAGTGATCGCTGAACGCTATTACTATGATGTCGTCCAGAAGCACTATTCACTTCTGTATAGACACTATCGAATTACGGAAACTTAGAGAACGGCATTTAGCAGTCAATTTGCTATTGTTCTCGGGAAAGTCTTTCAATAATCTTCTGTAATGGCTTCTCAATCCGATTCATCGTGTCTTCTAGCTCCTGAAATCAAGAAGAACATTTTAGTCACCAAACCAAGACAGTATATAATTTTTCTCAATTGATATTCTCTGTAATTATAACATCCTTGCCACTTGTGCCGGTTTGCCTCATTACGAAGCTCCTTGTTGAGGTCAGTGTTAATGCAAGAACGAACTAAATACCAGCAGTCTGTCATGATGGCGACTCCTCTTCAACCTGTATTGATAGCCCACTGTTTACCATAAGCAACCAAGTACAAGCGTTATTATACTATTACAGGCCTTGTAGGCTAGATGGCAAATCGAAATTTTAATGACATCTCATGTGAGATACTACCATTCCTTCAAGCACCACAAGAACGACGAATAAATCTGTCCTTTCACTTCACGTACTGGGGGTAAAGAAATGTGAGACATTCAGAGCTATACAATATGCACATCTTTCTAACCCAAGAAATAACGAAAGCTTCCATGTCATCCCGAAATGGTAAATGCACATAAAGACATTGAAGAGAAAAAAAATACCCACCTTTCTACATTTAATACAACTTAGTTATCTTAAAATGTATGTATATGTTTCGACGCCTCAAATTAAACGAGGCTGACTAGGATTCTAACGTGGTTTCATCCTAGCACTAACCAGGTCTAGGCCAAAGCCCAAGCCCTCGTATTCAAAGGATTCCGATTTACCACGTCGTGGTCGCCAGGAATGTTTCACATACTTCCCAGTCTGATTGCCGATGCTTTGCAACAAAATAATGTCAAAGTTGTCTTGATTCAAAAATTTTAACTTGGTCATTGATTAGTCTTAAAAGTGCACTTATTAAATCATCCTTAATTGCTGAAGTTAACCTAATTATATTCCGTATGTTTAATCCCGTAATTACCCCAGATGTCAATTTCATGCCTGAGATGTCACTTAGGCAACACTGCTATTGTAGCTCGTAGGCCCGGTAGTCGATTGTTTGCAACGATACATTAACATAAAGAAAACGTAAATCGCAGTTAGAGAGCACAAACCATAATTTTAATGCCGTGTGAGCATATCTTTTATTCCATAACATTTACTCTAAGCACTTGCTCAGAAAACTATATACTGTGTTATGTTAATGAACACTCCAATACAGTCTTGCAACGTTGTTTTTATGATCTCTGAATTCGCCGGTAACGTTTAAAAATTGTTCCACTTAGTTGTTTGTGTTGTTGCGAAGCAGGTGACCTAATTATGGCTCAGGAACGTGAATCACGCCAACACCCGCAGTAAATCAGTATGGTGCTGAAAGCGCTTGCAACATGAAAAAAAAACTCCCGACATTTCATGATTGATGATGTGAACAGGGCTCCCCTTTGGACTAGTCAGAATAGCGAACGATTTCTCTATGTAGATATAGAGTTGGCTTTATATTTCATGATCGGTTCATGTAATTTGTGTCATTGTTGGCATGACTGCCTGCCGGATAATGCTCTATAGCGATGGCTTCTTTAGTAACATATTGTAAAAAATACAAACAACTAAAGTCTTCCTTTTCTGATACCTAAGTAAATCATGAAGCGAGGCATCGAGGGTTTTAATTCAAATACTATAACTGAAAGCGATTTATTAAACTTACTTTTATTCTCTCCTTCATTTCCTGGACATCACCAAGCAGTTCTGTCCTCTTGTTGCTGACGTTACAGCCGTTGCTTAGCCTCTGTGTTCTAGACAAAAAAAAAACATAAAAGAGCGCTGATTTTATTTGATATTCAGTGAAAAGTGGCGTTAAATTAAAAGCATCAATAAAAGCTTCAATAAAAGTAAAATTTATTGAAGCTTCGGGTAGGTTGTTAGATAGGTTCACCAATTCGCACCGTAAAAACCTTTATTTGTTTTTAGACCCCTCCCTCTTAGCGACACTTCTTTTATGGAATGTGCAGGCAATATTTCGAACAAATCTGTCAAAGAACATATATCTGGGCGTTATCGCCAGCTTATTCTTACACCAAGTGCCTCACATTTTCCCGCATCGGCTCACTGCATGATGTCTGTCTAATCCAACCACGTTTCTTAAGTAATTTGCAATCGCCGTGGATGCATTATGATTTAATACTTACCATGATTGAATCAGTGTCAGTATCATGCTAATATTTAAACAGGAAGCCTTTGAAGATACTGTGCTTCGTGAAACTACAAATGCGATCAGCCTCTGTTTTAGTTGGTACCCACTTCTTTGTGTTAGGCGCTTCCCGGCTGTAATTTTTAGTGACCGTTGTATTGCAGGCAGTGGAAGCCTGTGACGCCAATACTCATGAAACTGCACACTTCTAAGGAAGGTCTGTAACTGCTACTCTGATGTATATAAAGTTAGACACTTCGGCGATGACCGCGGTGACTTCACGTTTTGCGACAGGCTTCACTTGAGGTCAGATCCTTTTCCTGATCGCCTACCGCTACCGACCAAGGCTCACCTGCTATACAGGCGCATCGGCATGGGTCAAAGTTCTTTACTTCGGGATTATCGGCAGCCTGGGAACATATTCGGTCAGCGCCCTGAAAACTGATATATTTCGTTATGCAGTTGGGTTATGGAGTGCCTAATTCAATTTTCCTTGCTTCCTGCGCCACCAAGTTAAACACTGCAGTCTCACAGACCGACATATTTGCCCATTACACCCTCATATGATGCAAAGCATCTTCTTTTTTTTTCTTCTATCATATGTCTGACACATTTTTCGGCATGTATATGCAATCGAACTCTAGAGACAACCCTAAGCATACAAAGTTTTGTGTTTCTTTAAAAATGCTTCCAAGTCTTCACGCTCTCTTTTATGAGCTAAGCATTACGGACAATGATTGATAAAACGAAATAAATTAAGAACAGAGCAGTGTATACATGCAGTGTTACGTTATACGTTATTTTTGGTGGATTGAGTGCTTAAATGTGCCTGAGGGTTGCCACTCTATATGTCACAACAACGCCACCAGAACACTGAAGTATTGCCGTTTCATTCATACCACAAGAACACTAGAATGTACACGGGGTATGGACACCAAGAGACTTGCGGATGTGCCCAATTCAGTAGACTCACGAGATCATGGATTCACCGCTACATACTTGATTTAAACAACTAAGTAAACGCGTGCCTTAGTTTTTCTATGCCACACACAGGACAAGTGCAATGGCATATCGGAATAATAATTCGTATAATTAGACTAAGGAAGTTTCGAACACGACTGGTTCAAGTAATTTGCTTGCTCACATTTTGGCCACTTAGGCATTTTATGGCAAGCACAAAACACATCAGCTGTTCCAGAGTCACGCGAAAAAACAAATATACTTCTCTGTAAGATGTGTGCATGGATACTCAAACATTCTGTTAGAAAACGAAATGACTACCTCAACGTCTGAACTGTCTCCTTTTTTTCTTTTGCGGGGCAGTGAGTCGTGACGTGAACTCCAATATTTTTGGCAGCCACTTGTTCTTTACAAAAGGGACAATCCAAGCCGCGATCTGGGCACCTTTTCTCGTGTTCCTGTAAGACAAAAAGGCACAGACCATGCACCTCTAGTATATTTGTTGCTCTCCTAGGTGATGTAACTGTACACTAACTACTTCTTATGAGTGACCTGCTTGCTAAATATGTTATCATTCCCACTAGGACACACAACACGAGACTGTTTTCTTGAAACTGCTGCACTGTTTGCCACTTGTCAACAAAAGCAGTTACATTTAACATTTATCTTAGAAATTTGCGATCATTCAAAATTTTGAATAACAATGACCAGCCTCTGCGAATATTGGAATCTAATAGTGCCTGCGACAAGCTAAACTATAGCTGCCGCAGCTCCGCAGAGATACCATTGCTGTTTTTGGGCCAACGCATTGGGCAGTTAGTTCTTGCCCAATAATTTTCACTCATTTAACAAGGATGCCTTGCTTTTGGGTAGACTACATGTACCAATTTGTTTATTCTGTTTAACATTTGGTAATTTTCACCATGTGTGCAACCCTCTAATACATGTGCGGTGCTGTTTTATCAAACTTCATTGCTTCATCGGACACAGCACTACACGTGCATACGCTGACGTGCTGTTCTCTTCTTTCATTACCGGTATTGTTCTGGTGTTTCAGATAGCTGAAGGCAGGGGACATAATTGCAAGCGCCTCAGCTGTCCGGACGTCCAATTGGGATTGATAATCCACGCATATTTCCAATTATTAGATGCAATCCTAATTTTCGCCGACCGGGCCAAGTGCAAATTTATATTTCACTTTATTTAAGAAAGAAGAAATTGACATTTTTCTGTCCTTTTTCGATAATGTTCAAATTCAATTTGATTCGGAAATTTAGTCATTCGAGCACGCCTAACTATAATCTGCTTATAATCATTAACCCCATTGAATTATTATATGACGAGGAGATCAGTTCGCTTCACATGTTTAAGTAAATATTGATGTTGTTTAGTGGGATCACGAATATCAAAGTAAAAAATATTAAGCTCTCTGCGACTAAATACATTGCCCAAGGCTTCCTAAAAATTTTTTAGCAATTATACTGTCAAAATATCTCGTAGGATATACATAAAGCGCCAGAATTCGAACATCTTAGCAGTACTAAAACCAATAAACTAAACACTAAACACAAGAAATAGAATACATACAAACATATAAATAAGCGCTAGAGTACGAACACAAATAAACAAAGTGAAGCCCTTATATGAAGAATAGTTTTCAATAAATAAACTACGTTGGAGCATAGTGATACAGGCTGCGGATTTGATGTACTTATTTAAAAATTACAAGCTTCAATAAATTGAAATTGAGGGTCTAACGGACACAGCTGTGTGTTTGGGCGAGAAGAAAACAAGATGAATTTAGAAAATATTAAAAATAAAAAAATGTAAAAAACGAGAAAAGAAAAACTAAAAATATTTCATGCGCAACACGTAATGAACAAACAAGTGCAAACGCAAAGCAGAGTGCAGCACATCCAAAGTAGTAACTGTTAACAAATAAAATTTAACATATGTTTCGAAACGGTCTGAAAAAGATTGGATCATTTCACGTAAATATTCATTTAAACAACAATACCACTGCATTCCAGTGTAGAACGATGGTAACTATTGCCGTCGGGAGAGAGGAAAATTAAAGAAATTGAAAAATCTAATCAGCAGCCGCATGTGACGTATCAGTGATCTATTTCCACTATCACGTAGCGCAGTCCCGCTGGGCTGATCTCCAGCAGACCGGTCGAGTTTTGTGCACAATACCTGTGGGCTCCCTTTCCAGAGTGTAAGGTCTTTGCCATGTGTTTATTTCAATGAATGCATCGCGGTTTTTTATTATTAATTTTCTTGCCATTTCCGTAAACACATCGTGAACGCTTTGTGCAAAAAAAAATAATGGTTAGACAATGAATTAAAGTAGGAGTAAAGGCATTGTACAGAAATCATCGCAGACGATTGTCAAAGTAATCGAATAGCTTGCGAAGTTCGCTAACTTGTGAAAGTCGTTGGTGCAATGTGTTTTGTCTTTCCCGGGCGATTGTGGCGTCTCTATTATCTTGCCGAGCCTGGCTTTGTATTTCCAACTTCAGTTCGTTTTCTGCTACAATCATTGCTGCAAGAAGCTGAGCCACCACTTCTCCCATCCACAAACTACACCCACCTCTGCAACGATATCAGCGCCTATCCGCGCTGCTGATCACGACGTTGCGGGATCAAATCCCGTCCGCGGCGGCCGCATTTCGATGGAGGCGAAATGCAAAAACGCCCGTGTTCTTGCGTTGTAGTGCACGTTAAAGAACCCCAGGTGATCACAATAAATCCGGAGCCCTCCGCTACGGCGTGCCTCATAATCAGAACTTATTTTGTCACGTAAAACCCCAGAAAGAAGAAGAAGCGCCTCTCTGGCAAATCGGCGAAGTACGGAGGCACAGGTTCCGTTCCCGTGCCTTAGTGACCTATTTCTGGACCCTGTCTCCGTGCAGTCCTGTGCTCCTCCCTGCAATGCTGCCATCTCTTCTTTCTATCAGCGGAAAACGTGCGGGCGTCGATCACGAAAAAGGGGGAAAGTGCCAATGAAAGTAATTTCCTATGAAGTGCAAGATAATTTCTTACTTCGACCTCTTTCGTTTCCAGCGGGGTGTTGCAGTGTCTACAGGTCACTATCTCACGATCTAGCTTTGTTTCATCAGGAGCTCTTGGAAGGGAGTACAAAGACTTGCCGTCAGACATCTGCAATGAAAATTGACATCAGAATACGAAAGTAACTCAAGGGCCGCAAGGCATGGCAGTAACTTTAACTAAAAATAGTCACTGAAACGAAGAAAGATCATGCATGCTGATTCAGCACAAATGTTGCTGCCTGTGTAAAGGGAAACGTTCGTGAGGCAGTTCATTCAATCCCTCAATGAAAGGCCGCGAATTGTCCTGCTCTACATTCTATGCAACGCGTTCACTCAAGTGATGTTTCGTTTCACGCACTGAACAGGTCACGATTTTCAGACCCTGCAGTGTTCGTACTTACAGACTACACCTCGGATAAGATATGCTGAAATGCTGACATTAATTCAGGCACACACACACTGTGACATGTCGACGCCCCAATGTCATTAGAATTAAGTCAATATCGGACGTCTGTTGAGAAAAGAATGGTGACGAGAGGCGTCTGTAGACGAAAGAGAAAGTTTAACGATACGTGGAAAGGGTTAGCCTAGAATAATTCTAGCATGTCCCTCCTCGTACCACTGCAGTGAGAAATGATTGTGAGAGATGCATGTGTACGCACGTACGTGACACGTATTATTACATACAGGGTGTTCAGAATTGAGCTTTATGGATTTCTTAAATTTAGGCACTGGGAGGCGCGCGAAGACCACCTGTGCAAATCAGTTACGTCTTCAGGGGAGCACAAAGTGAGATGATAAATATCGCTGTCAGCAACCCAATTAACTAAAATTAAATATTTACCTTTTGTTGACTACACTAAGTATATGTTTGTATTAAAACGTTAGAGGCAGTCGTGTTTTTACACGGTATCAGTTGGAGTAATTCATCTAGCGTGTCTATGCCGTGTCTTCATTGCTCGGCATAAAGTGGCGCGTAAAGTGACACATAACAGCGTAACACAGTTCAGAAACACTTTTATATACCCGTGTGATAAACCTTAAGATAAACGCCGTGGCCGCCCGTTTTCACCTTCACAGGGTGTAAGGGCCGAACATTTTTTTGAAATAACTCATACAAAGACAAATTCCAAAGAAGTTTCTCTGGTGATTGAAGTGGTCTTTCAATATATGCTGCCTAATTATTATTTTATGATTTTATACAGACGAAGAAAATACGCGAACAGGAATCCATAAAATTTGTAGTGGGCTTTGAACAGGCTTACCTTTCCGTAGGATTTCATGTGGCCTTCGTTTGAACAATTTGAACCAACCTCATATCCTATAGTTTTCGGCTGCAACAGAAATGCTTGTTCATACACTATACAAAACTTCGCTTCAACAAACGCTCTAAAAGTGTTGTCCTTGTTCATTGCAGCCCTAAACATAAACATTTGCTCATCTCTGTATAACCACTCGCGCTGAATATCCCAATTTTATTCGTACCAACACAGCGGCTTTTTCTGCCACGCAAGGTGTTGCTATTGATCTGTTGTGCGAATAAATTTAGCTGCTGCCCTTGTGGCGTTACTTTCATCTGATGCGCTTCAAAACATTCATGGAAGGGCATAAGTTGGTTATTTAAACACACTCCTTGCCAGAAAAGTATTCTCGTTTTCTCTCTCTCTCTGTCTCTCTCTCTACATTCTTTACCTTTCACTGTTTTCTCCGTATCCAGCCCACAGTACAACTTTGGGGTAAAAGGGGGGTAAAAGGGGGGTTTGCGGTAAAACTACTGCATACTCACCCATATAAAACCTTCTTTTTTGTTCGAAGGACCACGCTCGACAGTCTTGACAACCATTCCCATACGGAAAGCAGACCGCGCTTGCATGCTTGCCGCGGATGACGTCAAAATTATTTCTTTTAAAGTAATACAAAAGTCGCTCCCCTCAGAGCTAATTTGTAGTTAATTAGCGGTTGAGCGGAATTAGTGCTAAAATAAGGTGTTGGACCCCCGCACAATATACACCCATTTTTTTAGCGCTGATTCCCCTCAAAAGCAAGTCATACAAGACAAACAAGATCAAAAGTTTGTACTTCTTGATGTTTGGAGAATATTGCCTGAATATTACACAACTGCAATAATATATTCACCTCGAAATGTCTAGATGCTTCATCGGCGTTTGACAGCAGTTCTGGGTGCCGATCACTGATATGTGGCTGAAAAAAAGTGCATCTTAGGTACAAATTGAAATTATTTCGTAATCGCCCTCTATAAGGCTGTGTTTAGTTAAGTCAGAGTGCACATATTACGAAGATATTAATGAGAAGATGATGGACCAAATGATATATCACGCGCATTCCGTGAACTTGCGACACAATTAAAATTTCATTTCTAATTCCACGACAAGCTTGCGATACAAAATGGGGCTTACTCACTAGGAGAACGTTCTATGAGAATAGCTAGCAACTACATTAATAGTAATAAAAATTCTCATCTCTGAACATAATTTTTCGAATAAGAATTCCGGCTTTTTATGTGTCATGCATTAATTTTGCAATTTCCGGACAAAGTTGCAATGGTCCTGTGTGAGCCCATAAGTTTATAGTGACTGCATCATCTTCATGAGCAGCAATTTTTACGTTTACATCTGCTGTTGGAAGGTTGAGAGCACAGCCACATTTTCATTAGGTAAATGAAGGTTTTTATGCAATTCTTTTTGTTTGTTTTTAAATACCCGCCGATTGGTTCCCTGCAATAGGAACAAAGTTTATTGTCATAATGACGCAAAATTGAACTTTCTTCAAGCGTGTTTTTGTTCTTTTTAATTATGTATCTTGTACAACAATCTATTGCTATTTGTATTATGTTGTGATGCATGTCCACCCTCCCACTGAACAATGACTTGTGGCTATGTAAGTAAAGTGTAAATAAGTAAATGAAATTTTAAAAATGTCGTTTGACATTTCTTTGCCATATAGCATCTGCCTTTCGCCAGAAACGGCGTTATATCCCATGCAGTTTCCGTACTGTCTACATGTGAAGGTTTCATGGAAATAATTGTCTCTGCTGTTCAAAACACGCATGCCAACAAACTTCGGGCATCTATTCGCACAAAAGCACTTTTTTTCGCCCGAGAAATTAAACTTCTACTTTTATCGACCATTGGAATGATGCGGAGGAAGCAATTATTATCCACGTGACCTAGTTTATTCATAATATCTTACTTCCCACTCTCCCCCCCCCTCCCCTAAGAAACTGCTCTACTTGCCTCAAAATCCCAAGAATTGCTTGAGAACTCACCAATAATTTGTACTTTTGGGCGGTGTTAGCACCTGCAAACACCGATGCACTCCTCAGAGCTTTTATGCTGTCCAAGATGTTACTGGAACTGTAGCCAGCATATTTATAGCGATAAGTTCGTGGTCCGTGCATAAAGCTAACGTCGCTCGTATTTCTAACAGCATTTCATAAGCATTGTTGAGTTTTTTTTTCTTGGTAACTTCCACAAAGTATATGCGGCAATATCTTCTCTCTCTGCTGCCCTCGGCGCGGCCTAGACCCAGGCCATCAATTTGCCGGATATTTATTAAAGTTGTCTCACTCACAATATCTTCTCAGGAAGCGATCCAAACATGTTTTTGCTATTCCACATGAAGACTAATTCTCTATGACAGTAGCAGACTGTAGTGTCGAAAGTAGCATTTGCAGAGTTTGCATAAGTATGACCTTATATAACTAGAAGTACGCGATATGTTAGGTAGGATTTATAACCTGTTAAAATATTGAAAATATAGTTGAAATTCCAGAAATAATTGATTACGTAATGAAATTAGCCATACAAACTAAGAGCCAAGCTATGAACTACGATTGTCTGCTGTGCAACAAAACGTCTGAAACTAACCCCGAAGAACCATTTTAATGTGAGCGGAAAGACTACCCACCTTTTCCTGAACTTTCATTTCTGCTTACCCTATTGTTTTTACATTTCTTTGAAACATTGCAAAGTATTTCTCCTATGCCTTCATTGGCTTCATTGTTTGTTTCTTCAAGAGGGAACTGAAAAATATTGAGTGCCCGGATTTCCTTATTCTTCCCGTTGGCAACATATCAAGGCTCTCGGCTTTGGTAGCGTTGGTGTCATGAGGTAACTTAGGAAGGTTCATTGGCCTGTTGCCTGCTGCCATGCTAACATATTACGGGATGCCGGTGGTTAAAAGGTTGTACCGCATGTGCCACCTTATCCATACGCGGCGATGTCTAGAACACTCAGGGAAGATCTTGCAAACATACGTAAGTGCCCAAAAAGTTGGTGGTAGGATGGCCGCGGAAGTAGCTTAAATGGTGTTGCATCCATATACAGAAAAATTTCTCACCATTAGGTCCTTGAAAATCTTTGAACGGTTACAGTCTGGACAGCATATTACTGCATATTTAAGTTCCTGGGTGCAGTTACCTCTTGTTGCCTAGAAGATGCGGTAAAACGTATTATTTATAATGTCATCCTCGAGGAATGTCACCCTCATCCTCGAGACATTTCATACCGTAGACCCTTTGACACTGTTTGGCCATATATTTGGCCCTTGCGCCAACAAGATTCATAAATCGCCATCATCAGAGTCTTTGGCTAATTGCAAAGCTGTGTTTTATGGCAACGCACTCCTTCAAGCTGAGAATCTCAGCAGCGCTAAAATGACAAGGACAAACATGAGATGCGTAAACACACCCCGGTAGATTAGCCCGGTGTCTTTTCTCTCCGTCCTTGTTGAAGTTGCGCTACTTTGATTCACAGTAGATAAGTTTCTGAATTTAGTCAAGTGTAAAGGGAAGGTGTCGCTCTCGTGGTTAAGCCACGTACAACACAAGAGCACTGGTATACAGCGTTTGTGCTTCGTCCTCGATTGAACGACAAAGGGTGCTCCCAAATGTTGGGCAATTTAGAGAAATGTAATCACGAATTAGGCAAGCTGTTCATTCTGCTATGAATGGCTATTACTATACGTCATGATATCTCAAAATTCCTTCACTCAAACCCATGGCTGTCTCGCTGTGCCTTCAGCATTATGCTGCTGAGCGCGGTGTCGCGAGTGTGGGCCCAGGAAGCAGCAGCCGCATTTCGATGGGGCCGGAATAAAAAAACGCTCCTGTACCATTCTTTGTGAATTTACGCTAAAGAACCCCAGGTCGTCAAAAAATTATTGGCATTGCTCCAGTCTGGCCTCTCTCATAACACGTACTGTACAGTTTCAGTACAAATAATCTTACCAATAATTGCTTATAGGAAATACCAATGCTTCGCGTGACGTCATGGATGTGATAAGTATAAGATATCACCGCTTTGTGACTTTTGTCTACTGTTGAAGAGTTTAATGAGCAATCTATCATCGCTTTTTGTTTTTGCGCATTTTGCTTATGTCCTGTACATAAGCGCGGAAATTGCGTGTCTCTGTGCAGCCGAAATGTGCGAGAAACGTAGCGAACCTCAACGTACTTGCCATATGAAGAAGTCAATTCAATGGAAACAAATTATTTCATTTCATTTAATTTTATTGCCTTAAAAGTCCGTAGGGTGATTACATAAGGTTATTACGTTCGACGTAACTCCGTGTTTTCGTTACGCCGAGAAGAGATGGGTAGGGCCATAATACCTTCAGTTTTGTATCGAAATTTAAATGGATAGGGAAGTGGGCACCTTTAATTTCATGAATCAATCGCGATATTCTGGATGTGTAAATCTATGAAGTTCACGACGCCATGTAAGCCTGTTTGGCGAATGAAATACGGCAACAAAAATTACGGTGTCTGCATTGAAAGAAAAACGTTCCTGAGAACTTGAAGGTGTAAGTTGAGAGATCCTGTTGCGGTAGGAATAAACACTGAAGTCGTCTGTTTTTAATGCGTCAGCATTAGAAAGCCCATGCGAACGAAAACTCGGCGGCGTCCATCGGTCACCTCGTTGAAAGGGAGAGGAGAAAAAGTGGAGGACAGAAGTCTGTGGACGAGGAATGAAAAAGGGAGAGGAGGTGAAAGAGGGTGAGGGTTCTCAGATGTCACACCTTAAGAGCTAATAAGAATGCAGGTGGCACGTGACTTCGACATCGACGGTCACAGCTGGCAGACGTGAAGGGGAGACGAGGGAATCGCGCTGTGGATGTGCTGCGGCGGACTTTGCAGATCGCCTGTGGCGTTTTACAGTTTCAGACATGTCTTTTGAAGGCTCGTGCCTGAGTACAGTGTGAAGGGACATGCGTTAGGCGTCGTTAAGGAGCTCTGTGGCATTCTTCACGCGTTTGTTTATTTAAGGCTTGCGTAGGATTAATGCTAACGCGTTTCCGTCAGATCAATCAATTGATCGACCATTCTTTTTCTCGCGAGAAAGAACGCAAGCAAAAGCCTTCGAAAGCTTGATGTAATTAAAAGAAAATAATTTCACAGCCATCTAAACAGAAAAAAAATGTTAGAACAGTCTGTGGGTTATCATATTAAAATATTTTCCTGTGTAAACCAAACTTCGTCACATTTCGAACCTTAAAACACTGCTGTCAAAAGTATACCAACACACTGCCTGTGAACATTGCTTTTAACGCTATAATAATGAGACTAACTTAACTATATTTGTCAGGCTCAATATTGCCGCAAATGTTTATATTACATCGCTTCAAAGAGCTGAAAAAGAAAACCGTGTCCCATCACCTGGTCTTTCGTAGTCCTGTAATGGTCTTTGGGGCAAGTGTACTCCAGGTTCTGGTTGAAGCATTCTTCGCATAGCTTATGATCGCAGATAAGCGTGGCCCATGCTTGCGTATAGAACCTGCACTTCTCACAGAGGGCAATATTGGGCGGTTTTTCTCCAACCAGCTCGCATGGAATTTGTTTCCCTTTTGAAATTGCTATCTTTATGTATATCCTGTAAACCACAAAAGGGGTTGTAATATTTTATTTTAAAAGAATGTACACGCGGCTTCATGAGAACAAACGAATTATTTTTAACTACGTTTGCCGTTTCTAAAATCAAAACGGAGCTTTGACAGCTAAATGATTTCGAAAACCACAATACATACACAGCTTTTCTCTTCTTGAAATTAAACTACCGAATGAACGGTACAACCATTTAGATTGCACATGCATATGACCATGTTTCTAGCACTTGGCTCTTCGTCCGTTTTTGCTGTATGACTGTTTGCAAGCCAAATAATTTCAGAAACCGCAATATAGGTGCAAGACAGCTTGTAACGTATGACACACAGAAATATTGCTTTACGCAGACGACACCGCCATTTTCACTTCGCGTGACTCCATTGAGCCCTGACAGCACAGCTAAACAGTGACCTTGGCAGTGTTAATATATGGTGTCATAAAAATAATCTAGTTATCAGCCCCACAAAAACTAAGTTTATTGCCTTTAGCACGTGGTCAAAAATCCGTTGTAGCATTCGTCCTTTATATGGCAATAATTATGCAATATACCCCTCTGACCAATGCACATTTCTCCGTGTCGAGCATGGCAGTTTTAAGCACATATTATTCAAACAATAACCAAGGCAGTCCATGGCAGTCTAGTTTTTCACAATGCCTGACAGTACTATAGCCTCCATACTCTAGCTGCACTCTAGTATTCGTTCCGTCATAGTCAGTTCAGCTATTGCACCAAATCGTGTGACCTCAGGTACCAAGCTTAAATAATCCACTAGGGCACATACAAGCAGACGCTCCAGATCATGACATGCAGCCCTTATCATACTCACTCGGCTAAACATTTTCTCTATTGCAAAACTTATTTCCTACAATCTCAGTATTATTACTCACCTCGTAGTAAATAACCCAAATCGTCTTTATGTACAGGAGGAAAATTACCACAAATTCTAGTTACACATTTTTACCCTAATAAAATCATATTTTACTGCCACAAGCGCGCACTAAGGAGTACAAAAAAGCGGAAGTTTCGCTGTCATTAAGGGGTCGAATTTAGTGCGTCTCATTTAGTTGACTATTCTTGACATAGCAAAGCATGAAAGGACATGCATCGAAATCTCTTGTGGAGGGAAAGATGTAAGAAAAAATACCTGAACGGGTAATAAACATTTCTTTCTAAAGACTGCATTTGCTCAATAGCTATCACCACCAATACGCTGAACAAAGGAAACCAGCTATGGAATTTAGTGATTTGTTTGTTCACTGGACGACAGCTTTTCGACATTCCTTTAGGAACAAGGGTAACGTCTCGGAAAACCGAGCAAATCAAAATTTTATAAACGTAATTTCTACATCTGCACGAGCAGCGAAATAGAATGTACCAGCCAGCCTTTAAAAAACATAGTGACACTTTATTATAGTTATTATAGTGTTTTGCTTCCACGCCGTACATTTCAACATTACAAATTTGTGGCGCTCACTTATTCTTTTACATATTATTTACTTCATGGAAGCCAGTGTAAACTACTGCCTCCATTTGTTAAAACAGCGACAGCGTGAACTCTAATTCAGGTTGGGGAACGTGAGAAAATCAGGTCGTGTACACTCTAATAAAGGCGCAGTCTATGGATACCCACCAACTATGACGTGCTGTAAATGCATTAGAAACACGGGGCACTACGGTACGCGAGAAGTTTTGATATGACTTGTTCAGTTATGACTAAGCCGTTTGATTATCGAAAGTTTGAAGCAACGACTCGCATAATGGTGTTTCCAAGCTGCGCTCTTACAAGGCGCTAATTGCATGCCATGAAACACTATACAGTGTATTGAAATATAAGCGTTAGGCAGTGGAAGCAACAGAACAGTTTTTCAATTGGAGCCACAGACAAAGTTGGCTCATCATCTTTCGGCGTGCGATTCTTGTCTAGTTGGTAAAAATTATTACCAACGAGAATTCTCATACGCTTATTCTGAGTAAAACGCCGCGACTGTCATAACAGAGACACGTATTATTAAGAAACAATGGCTTAAATACAGGAACGAACCTTCCGGTGCTTGTATCCATCTCGCAGCATGCTGAACGGGTAACTGCGCCGATAACGAACCGGACGACAGCAAAGGGCGTGACGCTTGGAGCCGTGCGCAGAACCTCATATCGTAATACCCAGACTTTTATTTTGCCCTTCTTTTTTTTTTTTGACTCTCGCTTCCGCTCCCGCAATGATAACCAGTGATTCACATGGCGGACGCAAAAGCCGTAGATCAGGTGTACGATGGATGACACTTCTCCGTCAAGGCATGGCAGCCTCTTTAAAAATATTGCTACGACATGTTCGAATTGAGTGATTGTCATATCATGGCGAAGCACACATTTTGCGACACACATCAACGTGCCGTACATACACAGAGGTGTTTGGCAGCTAAAAATTAAATTATGGGGTTTTACGTGCCAAAACAACGATCTGATTCATAGTGGGGAACTCCGGATTAATTTGGTCCACCTGGGGTGCTTTAATGTGCACCTAAATGTAGTTATCATATATATATATATATATATATATATATATATATATGTCCATTACAGGACTAAGGCCTCTCCCTGTGATCTCCAATTACCCCTGTCTTGCGCTAGCTGATTCGAACTTGTCCCTAAACCTAGTACACTGGTGTTTTCGCATTTCGCCCTCATCGAAATGCAGCCGCCATGGCCGGGATTCGATCCCGCGACCTCGAGCTTAGCAGCCGAACACCAGAGCCACTAAGCAACCACGGCGGGTGTTTAGCAGCTAGGGATCAAGGTTGGTCGATGGCCAACCAACCCTTATCGAGTCCAACGTGGTGTCAAGGACACGAAACAGTTTCCTCAACTTCTCTGTAGCAATGGGCTGTGACGAATGTGTTTCAGTGTTAAGCTAATAGGCACCTAAATATTCACTATTAACGAAAAAAAGCATGCAGGAAGTGACAAAGATTTCTTTAATGCTCCATTTCCTTTATGTTTCCAACCTCTGCCTATCCGAGGGAATATTATTGCCTTACAGGCGTGTCCTATGATATCGTCGGCTCTAGGGCAATAATCTCGGACGTAATGTCACTGGCGTTCTTTTCTGTTATCGTTGGTCATAGCCTCTTCTATTTTCACGATCTCCACCTAATATACTCTGAGTGTATGGATCCAGTGGTCTACGGCCGTGCTAGCGCCTGGCTTTTCTGGTATTGAAATCCTTTTGTTGTCAGAACACTGACAACCTTCGCTGGCCGCTACCTGCATTTCTCTGATTTCCTGTGACAGGCGGTGAAAAAGGTTGACATGGCCCTAGTCGCTGCACCACAAAATTTGGCCAGCTACTGCAAGGTTGCCCGTCGGGCCGCAGTTGAATAAAACACGATTTTATGGCCAGTTTTGCATGTGGCCACGAGTCTATACGATATACGTTGAGCTTCTTACAAAGAAAGCTAGAGATACATTGCAATAAAATTTACTCGCTCCATGTTGGGCGGAATACCCATGCAACCGATTTCATGCGGCTTATAATCTTTATCGACATCACCTTCTTGTATCGACAAGAAGTTGCAGCGCTTTTAGGGTGCAACCTTCTTTCGACGGGGCCAACTGGAGCTGGCGTAAAAAACAACCGTGATAACGCTGAGTCTATTCTTAGCGCATGCATGCAGCCGATGTTCGCTGGCCGTCGCTTTGTCGCCAACTGCCCTGTCATGAAATCGGCAGCCCAGCGCGTGCAGCGATCGCTAAGATTGCGTATGAAAATCGGGCCCGTCTATTTCCTTACCACTTATATATATATATATATATATATATATATATATATATATATATATATATATATATATATAGGGTGTTTCAGCGAACACTTGCAAAATTTATTCAAGGTTGCCTGTGGCAGATAGCCCAATTCTAGTTAATGAGCTGGTCTACTCAAAGAGGCGGACAATACTTGCACAAAAAATTTAAATGCATATTCGACTAATTACCAAAAAATTACTAATTAGTATTGAACTAATTACCTGATGGCCCATATTGCAATTTACAAATTGTAGCCGTGGAGTTCGCCAGGCGGATCCACTTAGAAGTAATTCTCAGGATGACGCCAGTTTCGAGATATTAATTCTCGAAATTTGCGGAGAAATGCACTGGCGTTCCAGTTAACTTTGTGCTTCAGTGCATAAACGACGTTTTCTTAAGAAACTAACTGGAACGCCAATGCATTTCTACGCAAAGTTCGGGAATTAATATCTCGAAACTGGTGTCATCCCGAGAATTCGTTCCAAGTTGATCCGCCTTGCGAACTCCACGGTTACAATTCGTAAATTGCAATATGGGCCATTAGGTAATTAGTTAAAAACTTAATTAGTGAATTTCTGTTAATTATTTGAATATGCATTTCAATTTCTTGTTGAAGTAATTTCCGCCTCTTCGAGTAGACCAGCTCATGAACTAGAATTGTGGTATCTGCCACAGGCAACCTTTAAGAATTTTTGAAAGTGTTCGCTGAAACACCCCGTATATATATATATATATATATATATATATATATATATATATACATTATTCCCTCTCTTGCCGCTCGTGCAAGCTTCAAGTATATCGCATACATATCTTCTAATGGCGCGCTCGTCTTAAGCACGGAATATGTTATCACGGAAGTTCAAAACTATCATAAAACGCTGTTTTACTCTACCAAAACGCCCAATTTTGATGTTTTGGCACATTTCGTCTCCCTAGTAAGTTCTGTCTCATAGGACGATTATTCTGTTATTAGTGGACCATTTACGCAGCAAGAAATATACTTGCCATTGATTACTTACCGCTTTCGAAAGCAGCAGGTTTTCATAGAATAGCAGGAGAATCTTGTAAGTTTATATTAAGCTTCGTCTTACTCAGATTTTTCTGCTAGTTTGGATGAAGAATACGTACCACGATCGTTTATGAAGTCCTATTGTCTTAATCCCTGTAAGTAGAGGAAGAAAATTAAGATCTCTAGAGTGCTATAGATACATTTCACTGAGAAACGTTGACTAGAATATTTATGGCAAATTATTATCTAATGAACTCCAGTATGCCATGTCATTTCTTACTGGACCTCACGAGATGTGCGGATTGGAAGACCGTTCCATGATCAGCAACTGAAACCTATTCAGTGCAGCTATATTCAGCGTTGTTCATTCCTCTGTGACCATTTTAGACTGATTCACATTGATTTAGCAAAAAAAAGTTTTTTCAAGTGAACCACGCCTTCTTTTTCAAGCTTGTAGAATACGTTATTACTCACTCAATTGTTTACAAAGGCCTTGTCATGTTTTACACTATCTGTTCTATACTTGTATCATCATTAATGGTAATTTGTCAGAGCCGCGGCGTCTATTCTTTCCTCAATAAAAGTGGGTTTTTCTTTATTGCTACTTCAATTTGCCCTTTATTTAGAGCCTGTATAAGGATTCTAAAGTGATGTAACATTCATGGTTTTACTATTTTGGGCAACCAGCTTACGCAGGTGAACTTGCTTTTTTCTGCTCAGACAAACGGAGCATTCACAAAGTTATATAATTCAACAATTTTGTATGCCTTCTGGTGCCCAGATAGATTGGTCAAACACTCAGGTCCTTGGATTGGCTTATTGATATACGCTTATTACTGGCGAGAACGTGTACCGGCACTTCAAGACTGCGCTGGTACTTTTACTCCACACCGTCTTTCTATATTTGCTTGGGTGGCGGCTTGTAATTGGGTCCAAGCTACAACAATGTTTTACGTACTGCAGATTATTTATAGTGTCAGGACTTAAATTCAATATTTTCACAGAATATTCGCCACTTTTATTTCGTCTACTGCATATGAGCCTACGAGGCGAGGTATCCTTAAACTCATATGGACTATTGACTTAGTGTGTATTGTATGTCATTTCTTCTTTGTCCGCGATATTTCGCGCCCAACGCTATCAATATTACAAGTTAATTTAGTCAATGCTTTACCCAACATAGTAGTTTCATCCCAATATTTTGAGTGTCCTTTTTTGTGGGGTTTTATATATGAAGTACATTTCCCATTGACCTTTCCCTTCATACGGTTTTCTGCAAAGTATCGAGAAAACAATTGTATAAACATTTATTATCCATGATTCTCCCACCTTCCCTTTACCGTTGTGCATTCTCTGGTCTCTCAGGGCATGAGATACTTTGACGAGTCCACAACATGCCTTTCTCTCTATGTACAAAAACATTTTTTTTTATTATATTGCACAGGGAGACGCTACCTGTGAAAACTCAGCTGCATAAAACAGGAATTTTTTGTATCTACTGTGAATTGTCGCTTTCGCAACGTACCTGAAGCTATAGAGCACTGCTTCACAAGTTCTAAAGGTGCATTATTATTTTGAGATGGGTTTCAAAGGCCTCCTAAGATAAACTTTATTTTGGATCAGCATACCATCCGATACTTGATTGCACCCCACGAAAAAGACGTCCATTCTATATGTTTTTCCTAATTGGACTAAACAGCTTATGGAAGACATGAATGTTGGACCTGAACGCGCAGCCCATTGACACGCACAAATTTCAGTATGCTCGAATGGTTGGTCACTTGAAGGACATGTATGACCTAACAGAGTTTCAGCTGATACAAGTGTCACCTGTTAGTATGTTGCCTGCTGTTTCCACTGAAAAGTACAAGAACTCTTGCGGTTTTTCTGTGGTGCATGGTGTGTCCATTGTGATTTATAGGTCCTTTCTATGTCATCACTATGTTTCTGGCTAGTCCTTCGATGTTTATCGTATACAGTGATACGCACGTTTCTTACAAATACATAATGCAATGAATACTATGCCAGAAAAAAAGGTACATGTTTAGGTAGTGGCTCTGAAAATGACATGAATAATGACACGTTGTTATTGTGAATTTGATGTATTCTATATTTCGTCAATACAGGCTCTGTATCGGACGCTGTGATCCCTTTTTGACGGAAGTTATGCGCTGGTTCTTGCGTAGTGCGTATTTTTTTTCTCATTCGTTTATATCCGCCTGAAGATTCACGAAACATGCACAAAACATTGTGAGACCCTATAGCCATCGCGGCTTGCGGTGGTTCCAGTTAACAAAATACATAATTTTTGCAGCAACATTACAGCGCCCATAAATATTTTGAAATATACGCAATATACAGAATATACGCAATAATTTCATACCTCACATTAATATTTATTCACACATTTAATAAAACTGATTTAGTGCTGGTGAAGAGGGATTATTTTTTAGATTATTTGGAATTAAATTTCAAACTAGGGCCCCCATAAATTATAGGGATTTCTTTCCGTGAGCATTTTTCCAAGTCGTGAGGTTAAAACGATAACTATTGTAAGCTCTTGTGTTCCGTGTAGCTAATGTAACCATGCTTAATGGAAATTATTTGTTCTGAGCTAAAACATGATCAATGACTTCGTGACCTTGTATGTGTACACTGTTGAGCGGCAGTATCCGAAGTGATTTAGAGAGGTGCACCGTTATCTGTTGACTTGGATAAAGTTATAACTCTTATTGCACGTTCGCTTTGTGGCTAAGTGCTTTTAGATAGCTAGAATATCTGGCTTCCCAGTTACCATTATAATACACAAGATGTGTATGAACAGAAGTAAATTAGAGTGAGGGGCAAATAAAGATACGCAGAGAAGAATTCACGTTCACTTAACAAAATATAGCACCCGTATGCCAAATGATCGCAGATATTCTTAATTTGAGCAACCCAATTCGTCTGTGGTTCAAAAGTGACGCCTAAATATTTAAAAGACTTTACGTGAGTCCAAATTGGTATTATCCAGATTTACTTGGAAATTTTCATAATCTGCTACTTATTTCCTAGAATGAACGATAGCGTACTTTGTTTTGTTTTTACTATTGGTGTGCTGATTACTGGTAAACGATGTTTTGAACATTATTTAACTCATCATTTAGGCGGCCTCTAGTTCATCCAGTGTCACCTTCAAAAATTAATGCTGTTTCATCAGCGCACATCCGAGATTCAGAATATTAAAGTATAGATGGGAAATCGTTGTAATCAGCTAAGACCCAACGGAGTAAACCGTGCCTTCCTATGCAGTAACTAGGCAAATGAAATTCACTCAAAGCAAAAGTCCCCAGATTTCTTCCTCGCAACTCACACATGTGCACAAGCATCGGGGAAAGGCGGCGCAGCTGTCGCGTGTCTGCGCCCTTATCAAAACGGAAATACACTCGTTAAGTGACGGCCGGTTCTGTCGTCACTGAGTAGGCGTTGAACAAGTAAGTCATGGCATGAAAATGCCGCAATGTGGGGAATTTCGATTAGCAGCATTCTCGAAGAACCAGAAGTTCAAGACGTGTATGGCTAACAGCGTTCGGTCTATTAGAATGGTTGAGACTAGTATAATATCAAGTATAATATTGTTTATTCTTACCTATAATAGTTACGAAAGTTCTAACTTTTTCTGCATTATGCAAATAATGACACTTGTAAAGTACGGGGGGGGGGGGGGGGCAGATCAAGTTGGAGAAAAAAAATCAAAGTCAGCCCTTCTGCACCTTAGTTCCAATCATACGCTCATGTTTTCTTATCTTCATTGTTGTACTATATGTAAGCCAACATTGCTTGACAGACGTAGTACGAGTGCATCAAAACATCTTATGACGACTGAAGAAAGATTTAGCTATACAAGCATGACAATACTTTGTCAAGCCACGTTACTGAAAAGCACCACACAAACGTCATTCCGGGGATGGCCGTTCGGAAACTCGTATAAACAATGGCGCCAGGTCTCCAAGGTAATATTTTAGGAAACTCTAAGCCTTCAATGTCTTTACTGTGGGATCGCTGCCGTTAGGACAAAAACATTTCGGAAAAGCATAAAAGAAAGTGCCATTAAAAAGTATCTATGCGTCTCCAACTCTTTGCCTGTGTTTGTCCGTGGCCTTTTCTGTAGTGGTTCGCCCTGTAGTTAATTTAAATGCAAGTATAGATATAGAGACAGGGTCAAAAATCAAAAGAAGAATGTATTTATGGGCCCCACGCCATCCGTAGCTGCTGCGAACTATGGGGGCGGAAGGCTTCGTCAGGTGCATGAAGCACCTTTTGCATTCGTCCCCATCTTGTGCGTGTGTGTGTGTGAATCCAAGAAACAAATAAATATGCTACTACTAGTATTACTACTATTATTGTTATTGCTGCTACTAGTACTACTAGAATAACAATGATGTACGCACCCTACCATCGCCTCACCACAATTTGTTACTCGTTTCTTCTCGCCACAAATAGAGGTAATTACAGCCAAAATCCGTAAAGGTAACTAAACATAAGTTAGACGGACTTTGCTACATATCTCCCAAAGAAACGTGGATGAGGATGACGTAATTGCAGTCCATCTCAGAAACATTCACTGTGTGATCAAGACGATACATCACCTGCTAAGCTCACTATATGAAAGATCAAAAAGAGATGGTTTAAAACCTAGTTTAAATGTGCAATGGCATTTCCATCTTCTATACTTCAATGGCAAATATAACGTCAATGAGATTGTAAATTGCTGAGGTCGCGGGATCGAATCCCGGCCACGGCGGCCGCATTTCGATGGGGGCGAAATGCGAAAACACCCGTGTACTTACATTTAGGTGCACGTTAAAGAACCCCAGGTGGTCTAAATTTCCGGAGTCCCCCACTACGGCGTGCCTCATAATCAGAACTGGTTTTGGCACGTAAAACCCCATAATTTAATTTTTTTTTAGATTGTAAATTGCTGAAAAAATGGCTTCAAATTATTTGAATTTTGTGTTCAGAAGAAAAATTTCACGCCTTTAAACTTCAGAAAACATGCTTGAGTCACAATTTCTTTTATTTTTTGCATTTTGTAGTATTTTTCACTGTCACAATTCCTTGATACAAAATTACTCAATGAGTATATTGTTCAAAATTTTAGCTTTACTCCCACAACATGAAATGTATATATCTATCAAACAAGAAACCAGTCTATTAGTTTTTGGACAGTCTTGCAATTATCTTCCGCAGAGGTTTTTCTATCTTCTCAAGCCTCTGTTCTAGCACCTGAAAAAAAAAACAATTATCGCATTAGACCTTTCAAGACACTTTTATTCAATATGCAAAGACTGCTTTCACGAATTGTTGCTTTAAGACCATTCTGAATTACTGGACTCGTAATTAACTCGACAGATATGAAACGGCTTAATACTTAATTATACGGTGAGTACGGGCTCCTGCAGGACGAGAGTAGAACAATGTCGCATTCGCTTTATCTAAACTAATGATTTCCACCTCTACACATGACACTAGTGTTCAACACGTGTTTGTTTTTCAATCAAAGCTTGTATACGCTAGCCTGCCTGCGCGGGCGATGTAACGCTAAAAAAACAGCTTCTCTCAGAGCTGCACAGGTGGCTCGTGCTCGCCACGTGCTCGTGCCGCTGGTCCCGCATTCGTCGTCATCTGCTTCGAATCCACAGCTGACTACGTTGCCCTTAATCATTCCAGCGTTCAATTTCACTTCTCTTGTGTCGCCGTAATGGGGAGGCCGCGTTCACGAGGGTATGAGCCATTGCTTAAGGGGGTATGAGCCATTCATTGTCTTACGTAACGGACAGATTTAATTTTGCAGAAATTTCAGGGAAATCCATCCCGAACGAACGCACTCGGGAACGGGCTCGTCGTCGACGTGCCGATCCTAGCGTGAGGGCTTCCGAAGCTCAGACGAAACGTCAGCGAACAGCCGCCGACCCCGAGTTGCGAAAGCGCGATGTTGAGGCCAAACGTCAGCGTCGTCTAGCCCTCCAGGAACCTGAAAACGGGGGTGCACGCCTCGGCAACGCGAGCGCAAACTTCCCCGGTGCGACGGCCAAGTTTCAACACGAGTTTCTCAACCGGAACTTCGGAAACAGCTGCAGTGAGTGTGACCGGTTGTGGTTCGAGCACAACGTCGTACTCGTCATTGCAATTCGTTCGAAGGAACACCAAAGAAACACACGACAAACTTCGCTTACCCCCATCTCTTCGACAGGGGAGGGGCTACTAATTTTTTACGCTTACACACATTATGCTGAGGGATTCTCAGTCATTACACTCCGACGTTATACTAAGGGCTACATACACAAAAATCAGCCCATAAATGTAGCTCATACACTGTTCAACGGGTGTAACATATCCTAATGTGAAGTAAATCATCTACCGAAGCGCTCCACATTTGTGTGTACAGTGTCCGTGCAAGTGAGGAATAAACAGTAAATTTATGTATAGGGCTTTTATTTGCTACTGAGTCAATATAACAACGAGTGAAAGACGGGCAACGAGCGTGGTGAAATTTTGAGTGTTCACTCATACTGCGGGACGATTTCACTCACAAATGCGGGACGATTAAAAAAACCCCGGTAACCTGATTTTCCTAGCACGAAAATTACGGCACTTGAACAGCATTACCTCTGCAAATTTTGCGGTTATTGGCGCTCGTGAAAAGAGGACAATTCTTTTTGGCCGCACGCTTCGTCGTATGTGGTTAAATCTGCGCTGACACTTGCGTGATCTCTATACAGGTTTTTCGAGGTTTGTAGCAGCAAAAAAATAGTAGAACACAGACACTGAAAGGAACGAACAAAAGTGGACGTAGCTGGTGCTGAAGGTGGACAGTGGACAAACTGTCCATTGTCCACGTGCACGCAGCTGCTGAACAAATAAACGTGCACGTTTGATTGTATCTTTCTGTTTCAGCGTTCTACAATTTTCTGCTGCTATGAACCTGAAAGAATGAACCAACCAGCTCAGTTGAACACCCTTTTGACTTTATGTAGATTTTCAACCGGTCCGAAGCGCCATGCGCTCTCTCCAGACCAGCCGTGGCAGGTCAAATACTCTGCTTCTGCCCCGTGGTCCACCTGGGAGATTCATCCCCTATTAACGCGACAGCGTTAAGTGCATCGTGTCGCAGAAAGTCCGGCGTCGGCGTGGATGCCGGCTTTCGTGGCGGAGAAAATCATCCCCAAACATACATACCGCGCCGGCCCTCCACGTCGTGCAAGGTTTTGGTGAACAAAAATCGCATTTATCACAGTTAAATCCCTCAGAAAAATAACAAAATACAACTTATTCACAACCTACAGACACGGTGGCTTCGGATCATAATTTCGATGTGCGATAAAACATAATTCTGTTGCGAGCAAACTCAAACACAAACCCCTTTTCCAGCATTTCTACCAGCCCTACAGCGGCACGCTCGGGTAGTTTACTCGCGAAAATGATATCCAGATGGCGCTGGCATCCTCGTCAGGTCAGATTGGGACTTCGCCGGCCTAATGCGTTTTGGACACGCGCGCGCGTCGGGACAATAGCAAACAAATAATAAAATAATAAAAAGGTGCTAGAGCCTTCAGATTTTAATATAAGACCACTTATACTGCCACTGCAAAAAAACGTTTTCCCAGCAATGCATTTCTATTTAAAAGTGAAGCCGACTTTAAGAGGATCGTCGTAAGCTTGGTTTTTGTAATATAGCTTTCCCTCGTTTTGTGTCGCAGTGAAGCGTACTGAAAGAAAAATGCGATGCGAACAGGGCCAGATAACGCTATCGCGTTCAACTCTTAAAGGCGAAGCTTAAGCGTCCTCCAATTTTTTATTTGTCGGAAGACCGTGAGAAAAAGAAGCGGTGCGTTCATATCCCCGTTAACGATTCCACCTGCTCCAATATTTACGCCTGTCTTCGTAATATGAGGAATGTTCAACATATGAAGCACCGATTTTTTTTCATCTTGGCCACAACACAGGTTTCAACAAGAGAGAGAGAGAAAATGATTTAATGAAAGGCAGGGAGGTTAACCAGGACTGAACCCGGTTGGCTACCCCACACTGGGGGAAGGAAAAAAGGGGAGAGAGATTAAGAGAAGAATAGAAAGTCCACTGTTGATATCGCCGACGTAGCAAATTAACAGATCTCTGTTCTATCACTAATGATCTATCAGTCCGGGTCGTAAACGGTCACTCAGTCCTGTAGTTTTTAAAAATCGCAGCAGCGCTTTTGTGGCCTTTTGCAGCTGTGATATTCGAGGCCATGGTCCCAAGATCTTGCTCAAAGTGAACGGTCTTTTATCTAGCCTATTGAGAACGTTGCAGAGGTCATGTCTTTCGTTTTGAAAAGATGGACAGTAGCATAGTAGGTGTTCTATAGTCTCATCAACACCGCAGGCATTACGCTCGGCGCTATCAGCCATTCCAATTAAACACGTGTAAGCATTGGTGAATGCAACACCCAAGCGTAAGCGGCACAGCATTGTTTCCTCATTTCGCGCAAATCCAGGCAACAGCCGCAGCTGCATAGATGGGTCGAGAGAATGCAACCAATGTTGGGCGAATTCAGTTGTATGCCACTTCTCCAATGTCATAGTTTGCGCTAGCTTGCTTAGGTGTTGGGCTGCATCAGTCCTCGATAAAGGTACAGAAACAAGATTTGCTCCTTCGTGTGCTTTCCTAGCAGCTTCGTCGGCGATGTCGTTGCCGGTGATACCGCAATGACTCAGCAGCCACTGAAACACGACGTCGTGTCCTTTTGCGATCGTATGGTGGTGCATTTCTCGTATCTCCGAGACGAGTTGTTCGCAGGACCCGCGACGGAGAGCTGACAAAAGACATTGTAGGGCCGCCTTTGAATCACATAATATTACCCACCGATAAGCCGGTTGGTTGTTAATATAAGCAATGGCACCTCGGAGGGCAACAAGCTCCGAAGCGGTCGATGATGTCACGTGAGAAGTCTTGTATGTGATGCTCATTGATCGTGATGGTATAACCACTGCGCCGGTGGAGCTGATCTCAGTGGAAGAGCCATCCGTATATATGTGGATTCGGTCAGAGTAGAAAGAGTGCAAGCAATCGAGAGCTGCTTGCTTCAAGGCAAAAGTAGGCAGGTCCGTCTTTTTTCTTATTCCTGGAACGTAAAGGCGCACTTCAGGTTGTTTTAAACACCACAACGCTGACGGTGAACGTGTCCAGGGTGTGAACCCCGATGGTAGGGAGGCACTATGAATGCTGACCACGTTGGAGAATGAAGTCTGTGGTCGTCGTTCTGGCAGGGAGGCAAGAGAGCTTGATTGCATCCGTGAAACGTGTTTAATATGGGCCCTAAGCGTGTCGATGGTCATGTAAGTCGTGATCGGATGGTCTTGAGCCGTGATAACTGTTCCTGCTGTTGAGGCGCTCCGCGGAAGGCCGAGGCAAACACGTAATTCCTGTGCTTGCACGCTCTGAAGGGCTAGAAGATTTGATTTGCATGTTTTAGCAAGCACGGGAGAGCTATAGCGTAGGAAGCCGATAAAAAGTGCTCGGTACAACTGTAGCATAGAGCTCACTGATGATCCCCACGTTTTACCGGCGATGAATTTGAAAACGTGAACCATAGATGTGAGCTTCTTCTTCAAGTGGGCAACCTGAGGGCTCCAGGAGAGGTCTCGGTCAACAAAGACCCCCAGAAACCGATGATTTCTCTTGTAGGAGATACGCTGGCCATTGATGCACACTGGATAACCAGACATCGCTTTTCGCGTAAAAGCGACTAACGCACATTTTTCTGTCGAGATGGTTAGGCCTTGTGTGCAAAGATAGCTAGTTGCCTGTGCTGCTGCCTTCTGTAACCTTGCACGAACCTGCGGGCGAGTCACCGCTGATGCCCAGATGCAGATGTCGTCGGCGTAGATCGAGACACTCACTGTTTCCGGTAGGGAATCGGCCAGCCCAAGAAGTGTGAGGTTAAAAAGAATAGGGCTTAGAACACCGCCTTGAGGAACGCCACCGCATGTGTAGTGGTCAGTAGTCGGACCATCTTCTGTGCGTACAAACAAGGACCTTTGTGTCAAGTAGCTTTGGATCCATCGAAATACTCGCCCTCCTAGTTCCAATGTCAAAAGTGCGTCTAGGATGGCTTGATGGGAAACGTTGTCGTAGGCGCCTGTCACGTCAAGAAAGAGTGCTACTGATAATCGTTTCCAAGACTTTTGCTGCTCAACAGATGACACTAGATCGATGACATTGTCAATCGATGAACGGCCTCGTCGAAATCCCGCCATTGAGTCAGGGTAAATATTGTGGTGTTCAAGATACCATTCGAGACGCATGAGGATCATGCGCTCCATGAGCTTTCCGACGCAGCTGGCGAGTGCTATAGGCCGATATGATGACAGTTCTAGCGGTGACTTTCCTGCTTTTAGCAACGGTACCAAGCGGCTGCGTTTCCATTCCTGTGGAACGACGCCATCATGCCATGACCTATTAAAAAGGTTGAGCAGTTCCCGTCGCGCTTCTCGACGTAGGTGGCGCAGAGCATTATATGTGATTCCGTCGGGCCCTGGCGAAGACGAACACCTACATAGCGCCATAGCAGCCTCTAACTCTTCCATAGAAAAAGGAGCGTCCATACTTGTATCTCGTGGACCAGGAATGTCGCCTAAAACCATGTCAGGGAGTAGAACTGTTCCGCCGGTGACTTTCGCACAAAAACTCTTCTGCAACGTCTATCTCACGGCGGTTTTGATGGAGAGCAAGGGCGTTAAATGGGTGTCGTTGCTGGGGACATGAGCGAAGACCCCTTAGGGTACACCACACACGGGACAGTGGCTTTCGGGGGTCCAGTGACTCACAAAAGCATTTCCATCTTTGATCTTCTAGCTTATCCATCCGGCGCTGTATCTCCTTTTGCATTCGCCGAGCTACTCTGAGGTCAAGCATTGACTTCGTGCGCCTGTACCTCCTTTCAGCTCGACGACGTAGTGCACGAAGTCTTTCCAATTCAATGTCATACTCTGTACGCTTTAATGAATGTGTGAAGCTACGCGTACAATCGTGCATTGCGTCTGCAATAATGTCTTCTAGCCTGCGTGCGACTGGTTTCTTGCATGCGTCTTCCACAAGATCTTCAAAGACTGACCAGTCAATTTGGCGAGATATATTGGGTAACGTAGCTTCTAGTCCATCGATTCTCACATAGGTCGGAATATGATCACTTCCATGGGTTTCGATATCAGTGAACCACTGCACTCTCGAAGTTAGGCAACGTGACACCAGTGTTAAGTCTAGGCAGCTGCTGTACGTTGTTCCTCGCAGAAATGTCGGGCTTCCGTCATTTAGAAGACGCAGGTTGTGGCCTGATGCAAAGGATATGAGTGACCTGCCTCTTGAATTTATTCTGGAGCTTCCCCATATCTGGTGGTGAGCGTTGAAGTCCCCTGTTATTATCCAAGGACCGTGAGTCGCAGCCATAAGATCTTTTAGTCTTTTGCTATCGAATTGACTTGTTGGGGAAAGGTAGACGCCAATAAGTGTAAAAGACAGTCTCTTCTTTTTCACCGTAACACAGACATATTGGTTATCGTCGTGTGGAGGTACGGGCTGGGCGAAATACGTAAGGTCCTTGCGAATGTAAACCAGAACCTTACTACTTCGGGCACAAGTGGTTGAAACGAAAGGTTCATATCCTGATAGTCTCAAGGTAGTTGATAAATTCGGTTCACAGATGACCAGTACAGGAAAGCGGTTTTCAAACACGAACTGCCGGAAATCCGAAATACATGACCTCAGGCCTGTAAATTCCACTGTAATATGGAGGCGCTTCTGCCATCATCCCGGAACGATCGCTGCTGTTGTCGAGGAGCCATGGTTCCACTATATAAGTTTTCAAGCACTCGACTTCTGAAGGCTTGCGAGAACCGGATTGATGGCATCCAGCACTTGCAATGCACTTCTAGCTGTTGGTGTCTGCAGCTTGTCCAGAAGAACACGAAGAGCACTCACCAGAGAGCTGAGCATAACAACAATTTGTTGATCCTGGTCCGTCAATTTATCAGGAACAGACGAGGTGTCCCTTGCTGTAGATGTCTGTTCCCGCTCCGTAGGTGCATGTAGCCTCGGGAGTACAGGCCAAGCGTCAGCTGCCGTGTTGTTCGAAGCTCCTTTGTCCTTAGAGCTGACTGCGTTTGGCCTGGGCGGGAGAGGGGGTGGTGATGTACGTGGCTCGTGTGGTACAGAGGCTTTGGAGGTTCTTGAACGGCGTCGGCGACGTGATCTTCGTCGCTTAATAGATGCTGCCGCTTCTCGGTGAGACGAGTGGTCTCTAACCATTTTCTTTAAAATTGCCATTTCCTTTCGAATTAAGGGGCACTCCTTTGAGGATGCATCATGAGGGCCGCTGCAGTTTGTGCACTTCAGCACACTGGCCTCGCACGTGTCAGTGGTGTGTGGCCCCGTGCATCGAGAACACACGGAAGTGTTTTTGCACACACTACTCACATGGCCTAACTTCATGCACTTCCAGCACTGTAGTGGTTTTGGTACAAAAGGCCGAACTGCGTGTCGGAAGTGGCCCACTTTTACGTGTGTTGGTAGGGATTCGGCCTTAAATATGATCTTCACACACCGTGACGTGCCGAGACGAAAAACGTTTGCGATGACGGTGTTTTCTGTAGCCGTCTTGATTAAGATCGACAAATCGGTGTCGGCAATGGTTTCGTCGACATCATAAATAACGCCAGTACTGCTTTCTTTTCCCAGCGGAATATGAGGGTGGACTTTAATCCCGTCAAGTTCCGTAACCTTGCGCAAAGAATCTAACGCAGCCGCATGTTCTACGTCGATCGCTACGACGTTCTTACGGGTGTTTACTCTGATGTCCTTCATTTCATTCGGGACCAGTGCCTCTAGATGTGTAGACACGGCTTGCCTGTTGAGGCATCTCAGGTTGTCCGTGGCGAGAACTGGCATGAAAAGGATGGTGAGTACCTCGGTAATCCGTGATGACCTCATGGTGGACGCACTCGAATTTGATGATGTGCTGACAAGCCTTCTCTTTGCTTTGCGGCTCCGCACCAGCTCGAAGGTGTCGTCACAAGATTCTTCACTGCTGACAGGTTTCAACAAAATGTACAATATTGAAGTCGGTGTGATCACCTTCTGGAATTTCTATGCAACATGAGTTGAAAATACAATTTCATTTCTATTTCAACATGAGTTGAAAATACAATTCATATGGTGACACAACAAATTTTCTGTAAACATATTATTTAAATAAAATGCATACCCATACTTTCAAATTTCAAATGGTAAAAATGAGACAGAACTTCAATGCGCAATCGTGATTCAATAATACCACGTAAGAAATACCAAAGCAACAATTCTGCCTAATATGCTAGTGGTGGCATAAAAGCGACGTAAAATTTCCGTGCTTTCTTTTATGCACGCAAACGTTCAGTTGCTGGTCAATCATTATCGCATTGATTTTCTTTTTTTTTTTTGTTACATTTGGAGAGGCATGTGTCAACGCAACGTTCGTTCACCTAATTGTGTCCTTGAAACCTAACAGCCACCTGCACAGTTAAATTCAGTTTGATTACACAATTAATCGCAAAATGCAAGCAGATAAGCTTCATTATTTGAACATATCTCTACAAAGTATATAAACTGATGTTAACGTAGAGAGTAATATTCGTACATAAACTTTTTACTTAACATCTTCATATCTCCATGTGTCTCTTCGAACTGTTTGGTATCAGTACTACGAAGTCTATACATATTGAATGTTAATTTTTTATCCTTTTTCCAGAATATGTTCGAAAATGTATTAATATACTACGCAACATATTAACCAACAGGTTTATAAGCTACAATTTAGCAGTTGCGTCGAGATATTAACCTCGATTTGGCGAATAAGATGCATCGCAACTCACTCTTATTGCGGCCTTGACTTCTTGGATATCATCATCTAGCTTTTTGTCTTCGCTCCGGTCATCCTCTTCTTGCTTTACTCTACAACCCAACAAAAGAAAGAGAGCTGCTTTCAGGTTTGCCTTTTGCAGTGTGGTCTATATTTGCAGTAGTAATCTTGCAAACAAAGGCTCAGAACCCTCTGACACAATAACATTCGACCGTCTGTCACATAAACGTCATAATAAATGCCAAATATATCTGTAATTTGTGAGCGTGTGAAATATTTCGAAAACGCACAGTATTTCTTGGTGGTAGCCACAAATAAATGCTACGATTCGTTGAATCTTCACAAAAGTTCTCATTGAAGCGTGATTGGTGTAACCGTTAAACGGACCAACAACCAACGTTTATGGTACGAATGTTTCAATGGTATTGAAAGCTTACAGTCCAGAGTGTCCAATCCTGTAGTGGTAACGTGGAAAATGATGTGGAACAATTTTAATTGGAACTTTTCCATCTGTAATTGGCATCCTGATATGCATATGCTGTAAACTGTGATAGAGAAGCGCGGCAGCGATTCGTGCCATACTACTACTACTACTACTACTACTACTACTACACTACTACTACTACTACTACTACTACTACTACTACTACTACTACTACTACTACTACTACTACTACTACTACTACTACTACTACTACTACTACTACTACTACTACTACTACTACTACTACTACTACTACTACTACTACTACTACTACTACTACTACTACTACTACTACTACTACTACTACTACTACTACTACTACTACTACTACTACTACTACTACTACTACTACTACTACTACTACTACTACTACTACTACTACTACTACTACTACTACTACTACTACTACTACTACTACTACTACTACTACTACTACTACTACTACTACTACTACTACTACTACTACTACTACTACTACTACTACTACTACTACTACTACTACTACTACTACTACTACTACTACTACTACTACTACTACTACTACTACTACTACTACTACTACTACTACTACTACTACTACTACTACTACTACTACTACTACTACTACTACTACTACTACTACTACTACTACTACTACTACTACTACTACTACTACTACTACTACTACTACTACTACTACTACTACTACTACTACTACTACTACTACTACTACTACTACTACTACTACTACTACTACTACTACTACTACTACTACTACTACTACTACTACTACTACTACTACTACTACTACTACTACTACTACTACTACTACTACTACTACTACTACTACTACTACTACTACTACTACTACTACTACTACTACTACTACTACTACTACTACTACTACTACTACTACTACTACTACTACTACTACTACTACTACTACTACTACTACTACTACTACTACTACTACTACTACTACTACTACTACTACTACTACTACTACTACTACTACTACTACTACTACTACTACTACTACTACTACTACTACTACTACTACTACTACTACTACTACTACTACTACTACTACTACTACTACTACTACTACTACTACTACTACTACTACTACTACTACTACTACTACTACTACTACTACTACTACTACTACTACTACTACTACTACTACTACTACTACTACTACTACTACTACTACTACTACTACTACTACTACTACTACTACTACTACTACTACTACTACTACTACTACTACTACTACTACTACTACTACTACTACTACTACTACTACTACTACTACTACTACTACTACTACTACTACTACTACTACTACTACTACTACTACTACTACTACTACTACTACTACTACTACTACTACTACTACTACTACTACTACTACTACTACTACTAAAAAATCACAAAGAATTTAACGACAAGTGCAGCCAGAGCCATTAAATGTAAATTTTGTTTGTTTATTATATCGATGATAATACGGTTCATACTACCTGAACTGCTGAATTACTTTCTCAATAACAGTTACCTGTGTTTGTTCTTTCCTCTCAGACTGCATTAGTAGAAGGCAGATGAAGCCAGGTTCAGTTTAACCAAGTCACGTTTTCGAAAGCAAAGCGACGCATTTACACGTTATCCGCATTTCGGCTCACTGCCGTAGCCACGCGCCCTCGTTTGATTTCGGAACCCTGTCATCTGTTATGATTCTTCAACGACGCCCTGATATAGACAACTTCCCTTATCAAAACGTTCCCTTTATCGACATTCCACCTTCCATTACTGCCAATCACATGGACGAGTTCAGGGCGTAAAAGTACGCAAAGCAGTAAGTATCAAGCACGCGGTCGCAGGGAGCAACCGACGCCATCTTCCCATTGTATTTTCCTGTTGGCCTCGGCATGTATCAAGTGGTCGCACATAAACGGCTGTGTGTTTGTTCTACAGCATAAAAGCTCAAGTAGCTCTGCATATTTATACGAAACACAAACGAAGTAAAACACGGAGATGCAAATCATCTTGTTTGTCTGTTTTTTTTTTTTTTCATGTGTATTTTGTATAAACTATGCAGTGCAACTTGGCTTCCATGCTCATATCGCATGCCAGTAGTTCTGTTCCGGTAGTGCTGAAACAAGTCTACGGGAGAATGAATCGATGGTATATGGTATTTCACATGGAAACCACGAAACTCGGTCACATCCTCGCGAATTTGCACGTGTAAAAATTCACTTGTGTGCGCCGTCACGCAATGAAGGACACCGCGGCTCAGCCGTTTGACTATTTGCAGCAAAAGCAGTGCCACTTATACACGTGTATCGTTACAACATAACACGTGATACCCATAGAAAACAGCACGAACAGTTGCAAAAGAAGGCGAATGCACTGTTACTGATGCACTTAACATCCGACATGCGTACTGCAATGTATGGTCACGTGGTGGAACTGTGCATCGCTGATACCAATGTTTAACTTCAGAGTGCTGCTACATTCACGAATGAATTGCTCCTTAAATCACGAAAAGCATGCTCGATTCTATAACTATAAAATGTGGTCTTTTGATTTACAGCATTTTCAGTGTCGTAAATTAGGCAGGACGTCCGCCCGCCTTAACTATGTCTCCTTTTAGCACTTCCTGCTTAGTTATTCGAGAATCATTATAGCTTGATTCTTTAAGTTGCATGTCCATAATGGCGTTATTGTTTTAAGAAACCTCTCGTTTGACCTCACGTCCAGGAGTATCCCTTCAATGTTCATAACACTGTAGACAGTAACACGCCCGCAGATGGGCGCTATTTTGCAGAATCTCGCATTGATAATTGTGAACTCAATGAAATTATTGCAACCAACCAAATTATGAAAGCTTGCCAGCAGGACCACTATACGCAAAAAAAGGAACATTAAGACAGGACTACGACTCATAGATATTTTTACGAGTCATTCTCTGTCTCACCGATTCCTGTAGCTGCCACCCCCCCCCCCCATCTCTGTTCATTATAAACCAATGCAGCAAGCGGTAATAACTATTGCGCCAAATAAAGCAGTTCTATATCTACGTGCGAAGACTTACCCTAGATTTGCTACGCTTTCGTTGCGATGTTCCGCTTCACATAGTTCTGAACACTGTGACTCGAAATCAGTCACCGGCGCTGCTCTTTTGTAATTTTCGCATTGCATGATACGGTCTCGGGAGGTTTTCTAGGGCTCCTGTTAAAACGAGACAAACCAAAAGCGCCCTCTATTGCCACCCCATAGTGCTGGCTCTAACATTTGCAAGAAAGGTCTAAGGTTAAGCCTGTTGCTTGAAACGCTGTGCCTAAAGCTTGCACCGATTTCCTTAATAATGAACACGTAACCTACAGCAAAAATGAACTACTATGTTACTGCGTTAGTGCAACAGCAGTTAAGTGCTCGAAACTGGGTTTGCATTACAATATTCAAAGTTACCTAAACATCAATACTGCACATATGCAAAGAAAATGAAATTGCCGAGGTCTTGTAGGAGACTACACAATTTCGCTCATGACGTCACCTGTAGTAGAGGTTTTAGCCTCAAAGTCTTTTTGAAGGTCCCAGGTGGGACCTTCGAAACGAGTCATGGAGTCTTAAAAGCATGCTGCCTTTAACACAGCAACTGCCTCCTCATCTGCGGCGTAAATAATGAATGATTTACACAAAAGCTTAATTGAAAAACTGACGTTAGGAATCCTCAAATTTTGAGTTCGTCTCAATTTCCGCGTTGCAGTCACGTCGGGCAGGTAGGTGTTTCGATGATGGCCTATTCAACGATGCAAACATAGGCATGTGAGTGCTTCACAAAAATAAAGATACACACGATGCACTAACAGTACTTAAATAAAATATATTTAAAGAGCTAAATGCTCAACCATGGCGGACAGAAATAAAACATCACAACAACTGCAAATAAAAGGCTTTATAAGACTATTCATTTGAACTGAAAAGAAGTTTTCTTTGACAGCGGCATTCTGACAGTGCTGTCCATGCACATAGCTCGAATTGCACAGCATGCATTACTTTGTTGTAGAGAAACGAAGTTCCGCTTATCCGAAAGAAGAAATGTAAGAACACAATTTTTTTTTGTGCTATCACAAAATTATAATTATCTTTCACCTAATATATTCAATATTTTTGGTTGTTATTAGAATTTAATGGTTTATATACAACCGCAACCTTCCCCCTAACAAGCTGCCCTGTAATCACTGAGTCCTTGCTGGTCTTCACTGACGTGAATACTGCAGTCGCGGTAAATGAGTTCTGTACCAAAGGAAATGTTGAAGTCTGCTGTCTTTTTGAGGCAAAGCAATCTCTGCATTTTCCTTCGACTTTCCCGCTCCTGCTGCTCCTGGCTGCTGGCTGGTTGGCTGGCTGTTGTCTTGCCAAATAGATCACACAAAGGAAGGCACTCCTATATTTATGCCCCTAGTTGTGACCATTCTGGTGTTCTCATGTCCTCCTGGTCATTCCATGTTCGTCATCTTGTCGTAGTGATTCGAATGACGTCATCTTCCAGTGTAATCATGCCCACGGCTTGTGCTTAAAGGGTAAGCTAGATGTGGAAAAAATGCGCAGGGTGGGCTGCATCAACGAGCATCGGCCACGACCGATATCACGTCACCGTTCCTTTCTGTCGTAAATCAAGCAGGTATTTAACTTTGATGTTTCTAGTTCTAGCATCTCTGCTAAATTAGCTAGCAAAGAGCGCTCTGCAACAACACTATTGCCATCAACCTTGAGATTGTTTTCTAACTTTCTTGTCTTGCTTACCAGTTCTAGCATGAACATTTATCATATGGGCTCGCCTCAACACACAGGCGCACATATATTAGAGCTAAGCAAAAATCTAGTCACCTAATATGCCATTTTTTATGTCAACGCGAACTTCAAAATCACCGGGCCTCGAGTATTGTGTGTGAGTGTCAGTACCATTTTAGTATCGCCGACACGTTGAGGAGCCATTGGTTGTCGCGGCTTCAGTAATTCCGTAGTCCTGCCATTAGAACTCGGGAGCATGTGACCATCGAGAACCTTGCTGTTGCAGAGTTCTGTCTGGTTCTTTGTTCAAGAAAACAAGCAAGAAAATGATTAGTAAACGCCACAGCAATAGGTAATTTCACAATTCTTAGGCACAGTGTCAATATACCCCTTATCTCATTCAGGAATTTGTATGTCCCCATTTAAGCTAGTCGCATGAAATTCACAACTGCAAGCAATTTCATAAGTTCATGAGTCCAAAAGCGTTTATATTCTTTATAGTGATATGCCATTGCTAAATAGTATACATGGCAGTGGACAGATATTCACTTTAACAAACAATCCTTTCTTTCTAAATTATCTCAAAACCCTGACACCGTTCGCATTTTCTAATAAACGTATATGGATGACCAGATATGGCCACGTTGTGCAAATAGCGTGTTTTTTTTTTTTACGGTGTGTAGTTATGGCACTCTTTCTCACATAACCAAGTGGAAGTATAATTTTGGGCCTATTGCACGTGCTGAAACACATGTTTTATAGCGCTCGTTAAGGTGGTCTGTCCACTGGCATCCTGGACAAACTGACTGTCGGTATGTTTATATTTATTAACGCCGTGCTAGAATATACCAGGTGCTTTTTTTTTACTGCACCAAACTTTATAAATTGCCTGAGGCAGGATTTTACCCATTGAGCTAAATTACTCGATTAATGCGGCTATTACTTCTACGAGAAATCGAAATGTTTGGTTGGTAATTTAACATAACTACACTAATTACATTTTTGTTAAATACTTTGACACATGTATTCAAATTTACGAATTGTAGCCGGAGAGTTCGCAAGGCGCATGCACTTGGAACGAGTTCTCAGAACTACCTTAGTTTTGAGATAAAAAGTTTCAAAGAGTCCTACGAAATAGATTCGGGTTCCAGTTACTTGTGTGCTTCAAAGCATAAAATAGCGTGTTCTTAAAAAAGTAAGTGGAACAGTGCCCTTTTACCGCAAGCTTGATTGCGCTAATCTTAAAACCGCTGCCGTTCTCACAATTCGTTCTAAGTCCATAAGCTTTGCAAACTCACTAACTACAATTTGCAGATTAATATATGTGCTATTATTATTTAAAAGGTTAATTAGTCTAAGTATGGTAATTATACAATCAATCATTTTGATGTCTAGTCGAAGGAATAGCCGCCGCATCATGTAATTTAATTCAATGTTCCCAATTGTGCTATCTGCTGCAGGCAGGAGGAGGAGAGAAAGAGAAGGCAGGGATGTTAACCAGAAATGATTCTGGTTGGCTACCCTACTCTGGGGGCGGGAAAGAGGGAATAGAAAGATGAGATAGAGAGAGGAGGGGAGGAGGAAGGACACGGTGAGCTCGCGCACGCACGCGGAGGGCCCACTGCTGCAGGCAAGTTTTGAAAATTTGACGCAGCTAAAAAACACACTATATATTGGCTGCCTTCGCAAATGACAAAGTCCAGAAAGAAAGTCATTCGCAAGTGCCAATAAACTTGAGAGATTACGTGGCCTTCATAGATGAAATATTTATGACAATAGTATCACTTCAGTAGTTCCTTTATAAACACGCTTAGCGTACAGATAGATAGCCTAGTTCTTACGCAAACATTTATTGTATAACTAGATATTAAATACACTACAACATAAGCAAGCTTCTACGTTCATTCATTGTCTCTTAGCTACACAAACCAAAAATCAAGGCCTCTCGCTTCCCAAATTCTTCTCGTGTACTTTTTAGTATGTTTTATATATAGCTCACCTGCACTGCATTGGGCTTCCTACTGGATCCTTCTACAAAAAAGCTCCGATGTTCCTTTTGAATGTGGTTCTGGAAATTATATTCATGCGGCTTCAAACACAGGCTTCGGAAGCTTTAGCTCGGCTACTTCTGTCGAAACACATGGTAAAGAAGAAACGGTTTTTCTCACAAACCATTTTGACTGATTTTGGTAAGGCTTGTTGTATTTAAAAAATTAAAATCTAGTGAGAGTGGAAAATGCTTTTTCCCTTAGGCTACCAATTACTAAAATTATTTCAATTCGCAAAATTTCAAAAAGCTTAAGCATCAAATTGATAACCGTATTACAGCAACAAGAAACGATATCCAAATTTTGTACAGTGAACCTAATATTGCTCCTAAAGCAGACAAAACTTACGTATTTTACACCGTTCAGAAATATATCCCGCTTTTATGAGTAGGAAGTTTCCAAAATCCTCGTGAAAATTGCAACAAATTCCCGTGAGGTGTAAAACCAAATATCAAATTTTTCTGCTTTGGATGCTCAACGAATGGAGTTCACAGAATTGCGGTACCTGTTTTGTGAAGAGTGATGTGTTTGCAAATGTGTGCTTGAATGTTTTTGAAACTCTTACAATTTCCGGGAATTTCTTTTGGAACGTTCCAGCTCAAGAATAAAATTGTGTTTCCTATTGTAGCTAGAATTTCACCTGCTGTGTCAAATGCAACAGATTTCGTGCCAAACAGTTCAGTGGCTTCTTCATAGAAGTATTTTTGCGTTTTACATATATTTTAATGGGAAAATCGGATTGTACCTCGAGCTAGAGCTTCCTCTTGAGCTCAAAGAGTAAATAAATGAGGTATTCAAAAACAACATTTGCGCGCTCTCTTTACCTGGAATGAACAATTTGCTGAACGCTCAAATTGCAAATCACGAAAAATTACTCATCGCTCCCAGCAAACTACAACTAATGAGCAACTAGCCCGAGATTACTCTTTGCTGGGCTGGGTGAAAGCAACGGCAGCGCAGAATTATATGCAGAAACAACAATACGCAGCTGTGAACCTTTATAACAGTGCTCCTCGCCCTGCAAACAAGTATATGCTACTGCTGCACAGAGTATTCAACATTTTTTGATAATTTGCATGTTCTACCAAAAAAATTAGACTTGGTCACTATTATGCGTGCTCATTGCCAATATTCAACTTATTTTGAAACCTCGGCCAACGTCGTCTCAAAAATAGAGAGGAGTGGTTCAGTCTTATAATAATGACTCTGCGACAACTCCGAATACCACTGCACAAAATTTACAAAGAACTACAATTCTTCTGTAAACCACTTCGTGCGCGCTGTCACATTACCGCCAAGAACCACCACGAAATCCACTGGCTTTCTACGGCCACCAATGAGCAGCACATAATTACCGAGAATCAGTAGATACATAGCCACCGCAAGTGATCATTTAATTACCCTATTCTATAGCTGATACGTTCGTTCCTTAACCTCTCACTACATGAATTTTCTATCTTCTCGTGAAAAAATTAAGCAAGTTCAGGGTAAACACGCTAAACATGTCCAGGTCGAAAATGTCTAACAAACCTCAGCTCTAGTTGCGATTTTATAAGCGAAATTGGTCATGTGTCATATATGAGATACTGTGCAGTTGCGAATATATTTGTGATTATACAGAAACGCGTTTGAATTGCCGAAATCATGGGAAAAAAGAACTCGGCCAACGAAAAAAAAAACAGGGAACTTCGCTCTAAAAATTAGGGCGTATTTGTGGCAGTTCTCTCAAAAAAGTTTTTTTTTTTTTTAGTTTGAAGATGGCATTGTTCATTGACTATTTGGTGGCCCCAATATCTTAGCCCGAACATTTAGAACACTTATTTTTCTATGAAATTTTTCTTTTTCTAATCTTTAGGAGCTGGAGTGAAACCAAAAAAATTCCCTCTTCCTCGGTCAGTCCTTTCTTGCTGCTGTTGTCATAAGCTTTGGAGTACGGCAGGCTGCAACCTATGTTTATCGCGAGACTGCTATGTCATTGTCATTTTGCATCATATTGATGAAGTTAGTGGTGCCAAGAAAAAGTACAGCCTGACAACATAACATTTTTTCAGGAAATTTGTTTCCTCGAGAGGCAACAAACAACTGCGCTCCTCCAGAAGAGAGCCCATAAATGCATGCTGTATCGTAAATGATACAACAATTAATATGCTTTGCTCACAGAGCAACCCAAATGCCTCTCTCGTTAAAATATTACTGTGAAGCTGATCAACATCAACCAAACATGCCTTTACTTTTGCGTGCAGATATCAAGTGTAAAAGTTTACAAAATTACCTGTAATATACAAAAACTAATTACGAACTCGTTGTATGCTGTGTAAATGCCCTGCCACCATACATTATCTAAGAAAATATCCAAGAAAAGAGTCGCGGTCGCTATGTATGTTTTTGTTAGACATAATACACATTCGAAGTAAATGCCCAAAATTTTCTTTCTTTTCGTTCTATTAGTTTGAAAGAGCTGTTGTATGTGTATTATGTATGACCAACAATGTGGTAAGGAGTTGGTAACAATTGGTAAGGAGCAGCTAGAATAAGGTCATTATTGAGCTAAATGAAAGGCTTTCGTACCGCAATGGTATTTGCGTCCTGCCATTCTGAGCAATATATGCACTCGATGAGGACGTCTTTCAACACCGCATACTCGCATCTTCCTGACCTTGCCTGCAAAAAATTCAAAAAGAGAATTTCACGTAGTTTTCGCTGTCATGGAATCAAGAAATGACACTGCTTCAAACGAATTTTTGCTATTAATGCAATAAAATTGGAAGGCTCAAGAACATGTTAAATAAACATTTGACTGCACTACAACTGATTCTCTCCATCCTTTGCTCTTCCAGCAGTAGCCACCACTTCCGCTGATAGCCATGCGGAACGTTTTTTTTTTTTTTTTTCATTTTTGCAGCATCCACTGCGGGTGTACTTATTTGTCTTAACACTCGATTGCCATGATAGTGTGACGGTACCAAATTACAATGTTGCGCTTGTGTCCCAACATCCCAATAATAAGATGAAGTCGAATATGTTTTATTTGCCATAAACTACCACTCAGGCAACGGCAGGCTCGCTGGAAGAGGCACCGTTACGACTCCTTCAGTGTTTGCGCATCGGTGAATAATCGGAATACAACCCCTGCTCAGTGCTTTGAAAAGAATGCGTGATCGCACTTCATCGCAATATTACAAGAAATGTACTGGCAAAAATTAAACAAAAAGCAAATGCAGAAAAAAAGCGAGGTCATCTGAGCGGGAGTGATGGCTACTACAAATAACATCAAATGGTGGACCGGAAAACCCCTAGCCGCGCCCAGACCCGTCTCAGACGCGCCGCAAACGCCCTCTGACGGTGCAGTTACTGGACCAGCTGATGTCCACGCTTTAAGCTTTGTATCAGTCAAAAACTATAATGCGCGAACACAAGCGCCACCAACTCGCAAGGCCAGCGGAAGTGGTCTCTATTTGATACATACAAACAAATTTGACAGCATCGGAATATAAGTGCATATTTTTGTAGGCCGTTTCATGTCTCATCGCCAGGCAACTTGCCGTCTTGTCTCCTGGCCGACAATATTTTTCGTCGATTATTTTCTCATGTGTAATCGTCCGCTGTATTTTTCAGTGAATATGTATTGTCTTATTCCTTGCTTTCATTTTAAAATAAGGTAGGCACCACCAATTTCTGTCAAGTTGTTGATTGCGCCATACTGCAACGCTTTGTTTGCTCCTTTTGGCAACTTTTGAATTTTCATGATTTCGAGTACCAAGCAAGATTCTGTACCTAATATGTCGTCGAACACACCTTGAGCTACAAAACATTGTTAGGGTTTGCAGCAACGCTGATCTAGCTGTGAACACGGTATTCATTAGCTTTGGTCGGCAGTGCGCGTGTTTCTTTTCGCAAGTTGGATTTTTTGTGCATGTGCGTCGTTTTATGTGTGACGTCATTTTTCAGGAGTTGCATGCTAGCCATTCGCCAGGGAAACTTTTCTGCTGTGAGAAATGATGTGGTTTAGTTCGCTCTTTAGGAAAGACTTCCCGCTTCACTCAGTTCTCTCTATGCAGCGCTCCGCACCGCAGAACTGAAGAAGACACACGTTCATAATATCCTAGCTATCACACAAATTCGCCTCTAAGTGCAAAACCATAACGGTAATCTTGGCAGCACCTTTCCAGGACATTTTTTGCCGTTCTGTAGCGTGTACTTATGTATCTCGCTTCTAATATTTTTTTGCGTCAAAATACAATTATTGGTACCTCTAGTTCCTTGGAGTTGTTCATTTGATGCGTGAAACGTAAAAGGAAGTGCAATATTCTCATTCTGTTAATATTCAAGTTTGTTTAAATGTTGTTTGCCGCATCGGGTGACCTCAGACACGTATGTCGTGCTTACTATACATCACAGGAGGTACAGACATCGTCAAGCATTTGTTAGTGTTTGTATGCGTACATTCAATGTCTTCGATACAGAAACTCCCCATCCCCCACCACCTTTTTTTCTTAAGCAAACTGACTAAAATCCTGAAGTCAACAGAAGACATGCATCACCTGCAAGTTTGTAGTCATGACTTTGTGCAAGGAACAAAAGTACTCTTTGCATTTCATGAAGCATTCTTCACACAGGCTATCATTGCATCTTAGTCTGGTCCATTTAAGGGCGTAAAAGCCGCAGTTTGCGCATTGGACAAGATTTATGGCGCTTCCTGCGTCCAACTTGCACGGAACTTGATAGCCATTTTCCAGCTCCACTTTTATTTGAAGGCTGCAATCAGAGAGAAAAGAAAACGATAAGCTCAGCATCTTCGAACTCTAAAGAATGAATGCTTCATCACGTGTGGAATTAGAAAAGCTGGCATATCAACAGCACGCGTTTTGATAAGCTGTATACTTGTTATTGTAATCATTTTGAAAGCGCCTTGTACAGGTTGTGCCAGAAAACGCACGTCGAGCACTTGAAAAGCTCCGCTACAGTATCCTATTATGAGATGTACAATGCGTGGACACCAGTCTTCTTTCGGAGACCAGGATATACTAATTACCATAAAAATATTATAATAACATACGATAAAAATAAGAAATATACTAATTAGCGATATTAATTTAGAAATAATACTAGTGCGATGATTTCCTAATTTTTAAAGGCGTCAAATATGTAATGAGCGTTGTCATTGCGCCCTAAAACATCCCATTCAGTTTTAAATCTGCTATGTCCTGCGTAAGTACTTTCTCTGGCTTCATTCGTAGTGAGTGAAGTAAGGAACGTGACGCGTGATCACGTGCACACGCTCCGCGATGCTACTGGCTCCAAAACACATTTAAAGAAAGTAACTCCGCTTATAGCCTGTCTCGGCAACTGGCTGTTCACTGCGTTAGCTGCTTGCGATTTCAAAACCGCACAGACAACGAGAGACCAGAGGAAGAAAGCGCCGGTCTCCCGGTTACACGGCGCTGGTCGCACGGGGACCAGCGCTATAGTCACACGACGCTGGTCTTCTGTCATTTGCACTGTTTAGAAATCCCAAGTACGAGCGTATGGTGTACCAACTATAGGCCAATCTTCTGCTTCAGTAGCGTATAGTCTGCGACTGTCACGGAGCAGCTCGCGATCAGTGCAAGCCAATACCAACACCGACAGCTCGCCACTTCCACAGAAGGCTTCCGAGTCAGGAAATTAACTGAGTTACTCAAACGTAATTACTCAGGAGCGCGCGCGTGGAAACTCAATGGATAGGATGCCTAAAGGCAAAATAACAATTGAACTACAAGATATCACACCCTTAATTTTAAAAAATGTTTATTCATATTTAATAATTAGCCATTAGTGCACGAATGCTTCCCTAGTTGTGAAAGAGAACTCGACTGAACGCCGTTGCTCGCAAAAACTATTTTGCATCGGCACTTTTCTTTTTCTTAACCTCATGGCTAACGTTATCTGCGACGTACGCCCCTGCACAACAGTGCCGTAGACTGCCTGGTCGTTAAATAAGCATGGCTAGCCGCCGTCATATTGACTATCTCTACAATTGGAAGTAATCACCCGTACAAGGAGTTCACTGGGCTTCTTGCTTCTGGTGCGCGGCAGCTGAAAAAGAAAAAAATACTCTTTACGCAACAAACGACTGAGACATATATAAGCTTGGCGTTGAAATTGACGTTTTAAGTGTGCGGCCACCTACGCCTCCTTTAGTAATAAGTCAGTGCGTAAGTGTGAATCATACGCGTCAAATTTCCATTTCTTTAGTTTATAACTTAGTCTTAATTGCGAATATATAGAGGTCTCAGTTGCAGTCTTGCGTCCCAATGCAACATGCAATTACTTTAACGTCCTAATATTGGAAGATGATGTAAAAATAGTAGGCTTTGGTAGTGAAACAGTTGAAACAGTTAATATATGCCTTTCGGGTATATTTGAATTCACAGCACCTCCGGGTATAAGCGTACTCTCATTTTACTGAATTTTTGAAACAAGGTTGACAGCTTCTGGAAGAAAGCACTTCTGACGTAGTTTAACCTCATTCTCCTTCATACAAAAACCGCTTAACAAGCTCTCACGCCAGATGAGAACTTGTGTGGATACAAGTTTTGTTGACCGTATTGATCGAACGATCATCACCGCAAAAACTCGGATAAAAGTTAGTGCCCGTTAACACTTTGGTAACTGAAATGCATGTAAACATGCTGCATTGAGCAAGTCATGGCACTGTGTCTTAAATTACATTACACAAAAGCACAGCAGAATAACCTTACTTTCCTGAATGAAAAGAAGCAGGAGATTTTGAAAACAATTATTCCTTGCCACCAAAACTAGTACTCTAGGTATTGGAACTAAGTCATGGGTTGCTATGCAAAGACAGCAATTAATAGACCCCTCGACACAATGAAAAAATGAATAAATTATGCCTCTAAAACAATATTCCATTTGCAAACTGAATTCCTGCGTGTAATTTAAAACGACTAAATTCGTTTTCTCTGCCCAGAGTCACCTCTCTCTACAGAGAGAATGATTTGTACTTTTCTTATTTAATGTAATCAGCTTTCCAATGCTCGACCTTTGAAATGCTGGGCCAGTCAGTGTTAGCGAAGAATGTAGACCACTAGCATATTCAGTTTGCTACCCACAGCAGGCTCATGTATCAAGATACGGAAGATGTAACTCTTCAGCAATATGCCATGTGAAGTGTCCACGAGAAGACAGACTCACCGCTCTACGGACGACCAAAAAGGGTACCAGAGAGAAGAGGAAGTAAAATAAGTAAATGGTTCAAAAGTACCATCATCCAGTGCATGTACAAATAAGCAGTAAGGCAAATATATTGCCAACCTTTATGACACCGTATTTTCTCCCCGGAAGTTAATCAAGCGTGATGTCTCTTTCCTAGTGTCGGCGGCTCGCGCCTGTTGGGACACTTGCTTCAATATGCAGGGCGTCTCACATAACTTGTGCCAATATTTAAAACATGCTAATGCCGCGTAGATGGAGAGAAACGAGGTAATGTTTGCCGTCTCCTTGGAGCAAGTGACAGTTTTATTTCGCGTAAATATTTAATTATTTATTAATAATTAATCAACTTCATTAAACATCATACTAAGAGCAAAAGTTTCAATGAAAAAATTGTAGGCCACCATGAAATATTTGTGATTTATGTTTCCGTTGGTCTATCCGTCCTACAGGCTGTTGTTTTTTGGGCCCCTCCTTCCGAGACTTCCTTTTTTATAAGGAGTGCGCAGTAAATGACAACAAATATGTCCCTCAATTGATATATCGGGGCTACAACTGCTGTAATCGTTCACTAAGTACTTGTTTCTTGCAAGCACCATTTCATTGTAGGACGTGCGCATAACACTTATCGTGGAGAACTCAAGTGCAGTCCGGTTATATCCATACGCGATCGCCACTTCAAATGATGTCTTTCATGAGCCTCTAAATACCAGGGGTCTCTTCTGCACTGCGGTCCCACTCCTACGTGTTAGCGATACGCTTGCTGTCAGCCACTATAATTGTTTCCATAGGTGTTGTTCAAAGCATGCATGCCGGCCATTACTTGTTTCGAACTCCCGAACTCGCTTCCGGTTTATGCGGCCAGCAAAAGCAAAGCCTTCGAGATCCGTTGCTCTTACTCAGAAACACGTAACGCAGGCGTGTGGATTTCCACACCACAGGATGGCCCATGAGCTCAGCGCCAATGCACAGGAAATTGGACGCACCGACCATGGTTTCCGAGATCGCGCACGCTCGCATGTTGTAGGGCATGCTAGACGATGACATAGGTGACCATGAGCTTTAGGGTAGGCTATGCTTGAGGTAAAAGAGGTTCCCTGTTCGCAAGCGTCGAAGTTATTTACGCCGGAAATTATCCAGAGCAGGTCGACATTTTCAATGCATAAGATCCCGGAAAACTGTGACACATATTTCGGTATTGTAGTCACGGTTTGTATAAGAATTTTGTGTGCTTCGTCGGTCGCCGAAGTAAACAGTGGGGTCTGACGCGGACCCCTCTTTATTTCCGTCATGTCGTCAAAAGCTGTAGTACAGATGCCTTTCTTCTTGCGTCTAACATACTTCGGCATTTTTCCATGCTATGTGCCTTCCACTTCTGCAACTTTTGAAAGCGAAAGTAACCAAATGGGGTGGGCAAAATAAACTCCTTCATTGTTGGCTCGACTGCCGTTAAGCGGCTCAGATATACCACTTATTCTTCAAGAACAACGCCGGCACAACGCTCAATTAATGTAATTCGTTCGAAACTGCAGGTGCGCACGATAAACACTAGAAGGTGCGTGGTGTAAACAAACAATAACGTTGTGAATACTCCTATTTCAAAGAAAGAATGGGATCCTTCTTTAACTTCTTCAAATTTGATTGGAATAATGACGAAATGAACACGCCTTTACTTTTCCGGTACAACGCGAAGACTAAATGCACTTTCGTGTATAATTATGCAAACATTCACGTGTCTTCTGTTACACAATTAGAATATTCATATCCTGACATATTATTATTGTTTCCTCTCCACCCGACATGTATAGCCGGCCAAATCTTTAGCTAGCTTATGTTAACGCGTTTTATTTTTTTTCTGCTCTCCAGTGCATTGCGATTGAACGAACTTGCGAAACGGTCGCGGTTAACTACTGATCACAAAGCTCGTGAAGATAGTATAGTCATTTGTTAGTTTGTTCCTAATTTAAGGTGCTGGCGCATAGCAAGTCGCCGTTCGCGCACGCTAGTTAAAGATTTGGGCAGCTGTACACGCAATACTGTCTACTACGCTGGATTCTAGACTCTTGGTGATCCTTCAAGTGGACTTAAAGGAAAGTGTTCTCTAGATGCCTAATAAAGTTTTTTATTGATTGATTGATTTACTGATTGATTGATTGATTGATTGATTGATTGATTGATTGATTGATTGATTGATTGATTGATTGATTGATTGATTGATTGATTGATTGATTCTGCATTAGGAACTGATCTGAAAATAGTAGTTTTAAAAAATCGTCATCACATTTTGGCCGTTTCAGCACTCATTGCAAATTGACGCATGCACCCTTCCGATGCCACGCGAAAAACAAATGAATTGCTTATGAAGTATTGAAGTTCCATTATATAACAATATGCCGTAGAAAACAAGTTGTTCACCTCAATTTATCTGCAGTCTTTCTTTCTCTTGCCGGGCACAGAGTCCTCGTGTGAAGAACGAAATTTTTAGCTGAGATCTTTTCTTTACAGTTCGGGCACTCCACACAAAGGTCCAGACACTTTGCTTCGTGCTCCTTCAATTTCAAGGGATAGCGGTACAAACCAGTCACCGTTATTGTATTTCTTACTCTCTTGTTAATATCGTTACCTCCACGCTAACTACTGCTGATGAGTGACCTGCCGGTAAAATAAGCGGTTACTCCTATCAGCACACACACATCATCATCATGAGCCTATTTTTATGTCCACTGCAGGACGAAGGGGTTTCCCTGCGATCTCCAAATGCCCCTGTCTTGCATTAGCTGATTCCAACTTGCGCCTGCAAATTTCCTAACTTCATCACCCCACCTAGCTTTATGCCGACCTCGGCTGCGCTTTCCTTCTCTTGGTACCGATTCTCTAACTCTAATTATCTACTGGTTATCCATCTTACGCATTACATGGCCTGCGAAGTTCAATTTGTTTCTCTTAATGTCCATTAGAACATCGGCTATCCCAGTTTGTTCTCCGATCCACACCGCTCTCTTCTTCTCCCTTAACGTTAGGCCTAACATTTTCTGTTCCATCGCTCTTTGTGCAGTCCTTAACTTGTTCTCGAGATTCTTTGTTAACCTCCAAGTTTATGCCCCATATGTTAGGACCGGATGAATGCAATGATTGTACACTTTTCTTTTCAACGACAGCGGTAAGCTCTCAGCCAGGATTTGGCAATTCCTGCCGCATGTACTCCAACCCAATTTTATTCTACTGTAAGTTTCCTTCTCGTGATCAGCGTCCGCTGTGAGTAATTTATCTAGATAAACGTAGTCCTTTACTAACTCTTGAGGCTGACTGGCAACCCTCAAGTCTTGTTCCGTGGTCAGGCTATTGAACATTGTCTTCGTCTTCTACATATTAATCTTCAACCCCACTCTTACACTTTCTCGGTTAAGGTCCTCAATCATTTGTTGTAATTCGTCCCCATTGTTGCTGAATAGGACAATGTGATCTGCAAACCGAACGTTGCTGAGATATTCGCCGTTGATCCCCACTCCTAAGCCTTTCCAGTCTAAGAGCTTGAATAGTTCTGCTAAGCATGCACTGAATAGCTTTCGAGACATTGTGTCTCCTTGCCTGACTCCTTTCTTGATAGGCAGTTTTCTACTTGTGGAGAACCAATGTAGCTGTCGCCTTCCGCGTGCCCAATGTAGGAGGTCACGTGACCAAACGCGCGCTAGTGCTGGTGGCGGGGCTGGTGAGCGCGCGTTACCTCTTCTATATCGGCAGTGGGGAACGCACGGCTGTCTAAGTGGCTGAAGGCATGCGCGGGCCACGCGCCGTATCTTGGGTACGCAAAAATTGCGCGAGCCCAGGTGGCCGGTCTCTTCACGTGCGCTGTCCTTCCGCACGCGTAGTGTTGGAGGTCGCGTAATCTCATGTCTGGAACGTGTTGAAGTGAGAGGCAGTCCAAAGCAACCACTCTCCGAGGCCGGCATCATCACACCGGTGTTGTGACAGCGAGTGTTCGCGGTGATCGAGGGTGTTTACCTCTGCGTGAGAAGCCCCATACTTGTTTTTTTTTTTTTTTGCTCCTTTCTATAAACACATCATGAGTGGTACTTGCTATAAAAATATAGGTACTATCGACCGTGAAGTAAGCGTGAATCCCTGAACCCACTCAGTTGTTCGTCAAAGTCGTTGGCGCAACGTGTCTACTCGCTCCTCAGGGGTCATGGCGTCTGCGCGCTATTGGCGAGCCTCGTGTCGTTCGCGCAACGTATATTTTCATCGCGCGGTGGTCCCGGCGGCCTCCCATTCACGCCAAACCTCGCGTTCGTATTTCCTATTTCTGGTCCCTTCCTGCCTCGCTCGTCGCATCAGCACGCTTCACCGAACCGAAGGTTCTCCGACCTCTGGCATGACGTCAGCGCCTCTCCGACGAACCAGTGAGGTCCGGGGACACAGACGCCATTCCCTCGACACGGGTACAGTTCTAGCCACCATAAAAGGGGTGACCTAATTCTGTCCGCTGGCTCCGCCTCCGTGGCTGCCCTCTCCTCCTGCCTACAGCGCTACCCTCTCTCCATTCTATCGGCGAAAAAAGTTCGGCCACCAACCGCGAGGTAAGGGGAAAGAGCCAAAGAAAGCCATTTCCTTTGAAATGAAAGATTACTTCTTACTTCGGTGTCTTTCTTTTCCAGCGGGGTGTTGCAGTGTCTGCAGGTCCCGATCTCATGATCTAGCTTTGCATTATCAAGAGCTCCTGGAAGGGAGTCTGACGAGTCGTCGTCTGCAATCTGCAACGACACTTGGCTGCAAACATCAGAAGTCTCCCAAAAAGAACACCAATGTATGCGATTTAGCGTTGTCCATCATCAGTGATTAAAGCAAAAAAAAAAAACGATTACGCAGTTCTAACCAAATCTTGGCCACTTATGTGATGCGAAGCTTTCGTGGTGCGTACAACTCTCACTTTTTCATCTCATGCCGTGCGTGATGTCAAGTAACGTGTGTTTTTTGCACCGAACAGGTCACATTCATTCTTATGCAATGTTTATGTTTGTGCACTACAGTGATCCCAAGCGATGCCGAAATGCAAACATAAGTTGACGCAGTTATACACTTTAAGACGTCAATACCGCGATGTCGCGTCGACGAAGGCGATGTTCGATTCTTCCCGAACAATGGCGAGGAGACGCATGTACGAGTATGTAGAGAGAAATAAAAAAATGATAAATTTTAATGTTTTTTGGACCAATTAGCCTATTGATGAGGGCTTGGCATGCTGTTTCAGGAACTACTATGTACGTAAATGTACGCAAAGAGAATTTTGACATATATCGGAATGCATTTAGGCATTCGTTACCCATTGTGCACATGGAAAGGTATCCGTCGCTATACAATTGTTATCTACGGTAGCGTGTAAATTGTTACAGTAAACTCATTACCTATATCTAAACCCTTACAGATCACTCGGTATTTCACTGACCACGTAACGAAAGCTTCCCTTTAACATAGCGGAATTATTGCAGAGGAGCATGAATTTTAACAATAAATTGATAATAGCCGCATTCAGAACCAAGCACCGCGGGGTGGCTAGAAAGAAAACAGTCCACCAAGGAGATTCGAACCCACAGCCGCTGCTTAGTGGGGGCAGTTCCGTACCAATAGTCTGTGGCTTCTGTCTACACAATAGATACGCATGTGAGAACAGTATTATGCTTTTACTCACCCTGGAATTTATCCTAGCAAATAAAATATCTAGGGAGCAGAAATAATTAACAATTTTCTTTGAAGAAGCTATAAACTGTAAAAAACGACGTACAGCGCCAAAGGACAAGGTCTGATAGAGACTTTATCAGACCTTGTTCTTTCGCACTGTACGTCGTTTTTTACCATGAATTACCAACTAGCCCAGCCAACCACCCTCGTTATAGACTGTACCTCGGCCACGGTAAGGCGACTATTTGTTGTGGGAAAACTACCTTTAGAGTCGTCACCCTTGTGCTGTTTGTGGCAGCGGCTGCGATTTTTTAAGTTCAGGATTGCTCCTACCATTTCAGTGTCGCCTTGTGCGTCTAAATTCGCATGTCTTGCTGATGGCGCCATTTCTTGGAGTTGTTCACCGCCGTGTTGCCTTGTCCTTCCATCGTTCTTACAGGGATCAGTCCCGGTGAAAGCATTCACTTCTCTCTGAATATATGAGAGGAGGGATTAAAAAGAAATAAACAAAGAATGGATTGCCCCACTTTCTCACTAATCGACTTTCCAAAATTTTCTGAAAAATAATTTTCAATATCGCATTTCAGTAGGCCTATAATGAATGATGTCGTGCGTGACTTGTTAAGTTAAGGCACTTTAGGGAAACTCTGTGCTGCATGTTTTCTCTCATGCTACATGTAGCTTGATAACAATACCAGCTATAACCGTAACATTCTATGAACTATACGATGCAAAGTTTCTGGCCCTCGCAATACTGTGCTCATCGCATCAGGGCACCTATTCCAAAAAAAAAAAAAAATCACGTCTGCACATTCTCCGAGGGTGTTGATAAGGGGCTTTTACGCCATGCATTTCTGAAATATTATTGCGATAGCAATTATATGGTCACTCCAAGCGCATCTCTGCCGTCGGCATCGCCGTCGTCGTGGTGAGATTCCGTATAAAGCCGAACAGCGATAAAATCGTCGCCGCGCCGTACGATGTGTGTGCAAGTGAAAGCGTGCGAGGGGAGCCGTCTACCAGAGCTTAATGTAGGGAACACGAGGAGGGAAGGCAGGCCCGAAGCGCGCGGTCGTCTGTCGCGCGCGCGAGGCACGGGGAGGGGGGGGTCTGCTTCGTCGTCTGCTGCTCACAGAGCGGCCGCGGCGTATCTTGAAAGCGGTCTGCGATGTGGGCGGGCGAAGTGCGCGCCCGCGTGGGCCTCATCTTCAAAGCGATTTGCGACGGGGACAAAGTGCATGCGCCGAGCGCTGGTAGCTTCGTACGCGCTCCGCTTTCGACGTCCCGTTCGCGTTGAACGGAGACGAGAGACAGCGCGACGGTCAATTTGCCAGCTGCTGCTGACGCGCTTTCTAAATCCGGTGTTTTCACAGCGAGTTTCCGCGGTTATCGAGCGAGATGTGGTCACGTTTACCTGTGCGCGCGTGGCACCGTGCTTGTGTAGTTAGTAAGCGAATGTTTACAACTTTATATGGCCGATTGAACTACTATCCTTGCTTCGTATAGCTATCTACTAATTTGCTATCGCAATCGATGGTTCGCCTTTCGGGCGAAACTGCGACTTCTTTTTCCAGAACGTACACAGTGTTTATTCGAAAAGCTAGTTTTCTGAGCATTGAACTCGCCTTGCAATATAATTAATGCGTGATTATATATGGGCGAAGAAAATTGGCTAACACATCCTCACTGAAGTTGCAGTGCGCCACGAGAAGGTTTACCTTTCCGTAAGGTGGATGATCATCATCCATACTTTTCGGTTTTAACACGAAAGTGTTTTATTCCGGGGTCCACCAAGACTTCACTGACGTATTTCCGTCACGGAAATACGTCATAGAACATAATACAAAGAAAGAAACCAGAAGAAAAAGTTCCACAAACATGCAAAATTTGGGAATCGAACCCACGACCTCTCGGTCCGCGACGATAGATCGCCGAGCGTTTAACCCATTGCGCCACAAACGCATTCGCAGAGAGCTACACAGACGTGCCTTATATATCTAACACTCCTCCGTGTACCCGCGCTCTTGCTCGGGGCGGTGCCGCCGCCTATGAGCAGAAAAGAGAAGTACTGCATTATGACACTAAAGCCCGGGATACATGGAGCGAACTTTCTCGACGAACTTCACGCGTCAAGTAACGACGCGGCGACACGACGCAGGATGTTTGCTGTGTTGCAATACATGCGGCGAACGCCGCCGCGCGTTGGCCGCCGTGTTGGCGGCGGTCCCGGCCGCCCGCTTCGAACTGAATTTGGCGTTGTCCTTGTAGAATTCACTTAGTTGGAAGCAAATGACTGCGTAAACGGCTTTCGCTTAGTCTCAGGCCGCTTCGACGACAGAGTATTATGGATAACCTTGAGTAGTTTTCGAGATCGCTTCTCGTTTCGAACGCGTCTAAGCCTAGCGAAAGAAATATCCGATGCCAACGCCATCTATCGGGGAAGTCGGGAGATAGGCATGACGACAGCATGTGGCCTCTGAGATCAGAAGATTTCTGTTGAAGGTTGTTGTAGAGAGCTTGCACTGCTTGTCTGTTTCCTCGCAGATCAGCGGATATGGGATGTACAAATACAACGCGATTCCTGAGAGATCATACTAGGAACTACTCAATCGGTGCAGAGACATGCAGACACGGCAACACCAACGCGATTGCAGACGACGCGAAAAGGCGCGCGCGCGCGAAACACCAGCATGCATTGCGACCGGAACTAGTGCCTCCTGATTGGCTGTCGTCCACCGCTGCGCGCTAGACGCTTCCGGCGGCGGCGTTCGCCCGACGAAAATGTTTGGACAGGCAGATCGGCTGCGGACGGCAAATTGCTTGACGCCGGCCGTCGGACGTTCGCCGCCCGACGAAGTTCTTCGCTCGGACGCCGGTTATTCGCTCCATGTATTCCGGCCTTAACGCGCACCGACAGTGAACGCTTCGGTGGTCTCAGTACTACGACGCCTCGATGCCAGCATTCGAAGGGACGCTGGCATCAAGAAGCACTACCAACGCCACCTAGGTGGCGTTCACCGTACTCAGCACAGCGGAGCGTGGCCTCCGCAATTAGCTCTGAAAATGTTTCTGAAGTTGATCGCGGAGGCTGCAATTACGACGCGCTGTACGCGCTGATTTGACTCGGTGACGATTCAGTTACGTGCTTTGTCTTGCGCGTTGTATTAGTGTGTCAGTTACGTGCTTCGTCTTTCGCGTTGTGCTAGCGTGTGCAGCGTAGTGCAGCTTCCATATGCACGACGGTTGCTCATGGTCATCGACGTTGGTAGTCGTGATGGAGGAGACGTGCCACCAGGCGTCAGCGTGGGTGCATCAACGCCTAAGGGCGCTTTAGCCACAAAACACCAATAGACATTATATATCAATGTGCAATAAACATTACACTACTTCTGTGAAGACACGTTTCACTTTCGTGTTCTATACCGATTCCTATATAAGAGGGATCAACCACATTTTTTCTTCTGGTCCAGCCTCGGTTTCTGTTGGCGGCTGGGAAAGAAATGCTTGTTCTTAGATGCTACAAAAATTTCACTTCTGCTAATGTTTTTAATTGCTTTTTAGTTGATTACAGCTGGGAAATAGAATTAACATCTTATTATCTTGAGAAGGATAGAAATTAGGCATTGTTGAAACGGCATACTGTAACGGAAGCGAAAAAAAAATAAACAGGATAGATGAACCGTACTACTTATGCGCATGTATTGTTCGTCTATACTTGTTTTTTTTTTTTTTTTTTGCTTCACTTGCAGTATCTCTTATAATCACTACTTTAAAAAATACTAGATTTTACTCGTGGCAACACAGCGACTGTTTTCATAACCCATAGTGTTTCTGGTATTCCGGTCGCTGATCAATCTTTTAATCCCTTCAATCCTCTTTCAATCCCTTCTCCCCCTTCCCCAGTGCAGGGTAGCCTAACGGGCTCAGCCTGGTTAACCTCCCTGCCTTTCCCTTATGACTTCTCTCTCTCTCTCTCTCCGGTCGCTCATCAATGAAGGCATTTACCTTTCTATTCGGTCTTTTCAGTTTAATGTAACATACTTCTACTTTCTTTTTTTCATTTTCTTGCGTGTGCGCAAGCATCCATGTGCCACCCATTGTTTCATTAGACACATTAATTTCCCTATTACCGGACAACAAAGCGTATGTGTGTCTGGCTAACCTCCCTGTATTTCCCCTCTTCTAGTTCTCTTTCTTTACTTGTCCCTGCAAAAATAGTGTCTGTTTGGCATATCACTAATTTTTCCTGTATGTAGCACAGAAGACGCTTTGGTGAATAGTCAATAAAGATTTTGTCAAACTTTATCTTCCAGTAAAAAACACTCAAATTTCATTTTGGGCTAATCCCAAAACAAGTAGCTTGACTGTGACCGAAGCGACCTTTCAACGTAGTAGCATGGAAGTAGTTAAAAACTTAATTCATAAAAACGCTAATGATGTCCGCATACACAGACGTAAAATGCATTTCAATAAATCTCAAGGGGGATTGTACACCATCCCACGTTAAAGTCGGACATTTCCGTCATCCGGTTCGACCATTCATCCAGAAGCCGCTTCAATGTCATCAGTGTTTCCGGCTAGGACACGTCAAGGGCGTGTGTCCCAACCCGCTACTGTGTCCCCGTTGTGCTGAACCTCACGCAGAAGAGACCTGCGGTGCCACGGTTCTGAAGTGCGCCAACTGTAATGGCCCTCACGCTGCCTCTTCGAAAGACTGCCCCCGCATCAAGACGGAGCACGCGGTTCTCAAGCAAATGTCCAGAGACAATTCGACACACAGGGAGGCAGCCGAAGTAGTCCGGCGTCGGCGTCGACGTCGGCACCGTCGTACGTCTTCAAAGAAGGCGCATGCTCGAAGTGATAGTGCCCACTCCACTGCGGCACCACTTAGTCGCGCCGCGAAAAGTCCCACCACTTCCACGAAGGAAGCGGATAAGACTCTTTCTTTAGAGGAATGGCCTACGCTACCGAGCCGCTCCCTTGCCAAGGAACCTCAGAAGGTCGTCGTCCAACCGGAGCCTTCTCCAGTCATGGATGACGCACCTAAAACAGATCGTCAAGTCATTTCGGTTCTGCGTTCCCTCATGGACGCCATCCGAGCACTTTTAGTCGACATGGGGACAACATCTGCTCGAAGCGCACTTAAAGTGCTGGACGCCTTAAGCCCAGTGCTTGAATCCCTCAACTAGAAAGATGGCTACCCATACCCCATCCTTCCGAAAAGAAGTCAAGGCAGCGTCCGTCATCCAGTGGAACGCCAGAGGGCTAAAATCACGCCTTTCAGATTTTCGTCAGTTTGTGTACACCAATGCGTTTCCACTCATCGTCATTTGTGAGCCCAACCTGTCGAAACCAATGAGACTGTCAGGGTACGAATTTATTAGGTCTTCAACAAATGGTGCATGCAGCAAATCATCGTTTATGTTCGTCGTGAACTTACCTATGTTTTGCAACCAATTCCGCCTCACGACGACAATCAATATATATGCATCACAGTTAAAAAGAACAAACTATTGTTTACTCTCATAGGCGTGTATATATCGCCTTCAAGCAATTTTGAAACGAAAAGATTAGCAGATATCTTGAGTGTGTGTCCTGCCCCATGGGTCATCATAGGAGATTTCAATGCACACCATCCGGCATGGGGAAGTACAAGAACCAATGCAAAAGGACGAAGATTAGCAAGCATCGCCTACAACTATGACCTTACTCTCCTGAACGATGGTAGCCCCACCTTTCTTCGAGGCGTCACATACGGCAGCTGCCTCGACCTTGCTTTCGTCTCCAACTCTCTCGCCAAATGTGTGAAGTGGTTTCCAGACATTGAGACGCATGGGAGTGATCACATTCCCACTTATCTTAACATCAAAGGCTTGTCGTCTAGATCTGGTCCACGGAAGACCATTCGGACCATTCAATGGGCCACCTTCAAATCTGATATGGAAGATGCTTGCCGCGAGGGCCTACCATCCGGGTTAGAGCAAACAATTAAAAGTACGATGCAAAACGCCACCCGCATGATGACGATCTCTTCCAAGCGAAACGACTTCGACATAGAATTAGAGAGACTACGAGAACTTCGTCGCCGGGCGGAACGTCGATATCGGCGTACGAAATCAATCCATGACCTTAGGGCGGCCAGGAGGATGCAAAAGAAGATCCAACGTCGCATGGATAGATTAGCATCGGAACGTTGGGCAACGTTTTGCCAGACACTAGACCCCCGCAAGCCACTGTCTCACATTTGGAAAACGGTGCAAGGTCTGCGTTGCCTTCCGGAACAGCGTTTTCCATTCAAGGCGCTCGCGCTCTTCCAAGGGCGGCAAGACATCGATGTCGCAGAGGACTTTTGTGCTATGATCGCCGACCAAGCGACTCGTCCAGATCCTCCAGCCCGAGGTGACGTCCCCCATTCCCGGGATTGCCGCATGGACCTTCCATTTACAATGGAGGAGCTCGAGGCGGCACTAGCTCTCTGCAGGCGCTCTTCATCTCCGGGTCCAGATGGTATATCATACCGAGCCTTGTGCTATCTTGGAGAATCTGCACGGAGAGAATTGTTGAGCCTTTACAACTCCTCATGGCAGGAGGGAAACGTTCCTGACGAATGGAAAGTAAGCCGCCTGGTGCCACTCTTGAAGCAGGGCAAATCCCAACTCGAGCTCACCTCTTACCGCCCAATAGCGCTGGCCAGCTGTGTAGGCAAGGTAATGGAACGGATGCTCCTTGGCCGCCTAGAATGGTACCTTGAACACTACAAGATTTATCCGAATTCCATGGCTGGTTTCCGACGTGACCGCTCTTCCATCGACAATGTAGTTGATCTCGTTTCGTATGTTCAGCACGAAAGGTCCCGTAAACGTTTATCTGCAGCTTTATTCTTAGATGTGAAAGGCGCATACGATAACGTATTACATGAGTCCATTCTCGATGCTCTTGCGACGGTTGGCCTAGGTGGTCGAGTCTTCTTGTGGATTGCAAGTTACCTATCTGCAAGATCATTCTTTGTGTTAACTGACGATGGCCCGACTACGCAACGCTATACGAGCAGAGGCGTTCCTCAAGGCGGTGCTCTCAGCCCGACGCTATTCAACCTCGCTCTTCTTGGACTTGCTGAATACTTACCAACTACCATCAAGATTTCAATATACGCAGACGACATCTGTGTCTGGACTTCGGCAGTCACACGTCCTCAGATACGTGCGCGGCTTCAAAGAGCAGCAACTTTGACAGCGAGCTACTTGTGTAAACAAGGTCTCAGCATATCACCAGAAAAATGCGCACTAGTGGCATTTACTCGCAAACAAATGACGCCTTATGTCATCTCAATCAGTGGGCGGACCATTTCCTATGTCAGAACCCACAGGTTTCTTGGCGTAATCATTGACCGAGACCTCTGTTGGAGCCCACACGTGGCCTACATGAAACGGCGCCTGACAGCAACTTCCCAGTTGTTTAAATACTTGACAGGAAAGACATGGGGGATGTCAGTAGACGCAATGCTGAAACTCTACAGAGCTCTCTTTCTCGGGTTTTTAAGATATAGTCTACCTGTACTGAACAACACTTGCAAGACAAATATTCGTGTTCTGCAGGCAGAACAAGCTCAAGCACTCAGAGTTTGCCTTGGTTTACCCAGATGCACGTCAACAGAGGCAACTATTGCGATTTCTCGGGACCATCCGATGCAAACTCACATTACGGTGGAAGCCCTGAGAACGCACATCAGACATTTTGCACGTGCCCCCTATCACCACCTTGCAACACTACCTTCGGACCGGCGCCAAGCATCGTTCTCTAAAACTATCATCAAGTACAACGACAAACTTCCCTCGGGCTTCACCGCTGCATCTAAACCATCGATACCCCCTTGGTGTCTTATTAGCCCCACAGTACATCTCAGTGTACCAGGAATCAAGAAAAAATCTGAGCTGTCGTCACCTGTGCTGAAACAACTGTCTCTGCTTCTTCTACACGAGATGTATGCGGACAGTGTACATATTTATACTGATGGTTCCACAAACCTCCAATGTTCGTCCGGTGCTGTGGTTGTCCCAGCAAGAGCTATTACCATTAGCTTCAGGACTGACCACCCAACGGCATCGACATCTGCGGAACTAGCTGCTCTTCGTGCGGCACTTCGTTTCGTCAATCGGGAGTCACCTCGACAATGGTCAATCTTCAGTGACTCAAAGGCAGCCCTACAATCTGTGCTATCAGCTCTGCGTCGCGGGCCATACGAACAGCTCGTGTTCGATATTAGATACTTACTCCATACATCACAGGAGAAAGGACACCACGTAACGTTTCAGTGGCTTCCAAGTCACTGCGGCGTCATAGGGAATGAAAACGCCGATAATGCCGCTCGGGCAGCTCTTCACGACACACAGGAAGAGGCCATACCGCTCTCACGGTCCGACGCAGCCAGCAGACTTCGAGTGCTTGCACAGGAGATCACGCTCTCTCTATGGTGCACACCAAGCAGCCAGACCAACCGGAGCAATCGTCACTACCACCTGCCCTCTTTGATGCATCTCTTTATGCCAACTGGACTCCGCCGAAAAGAGGCCACTATGCTTTATCGCTTATGGCTAGGGGTGGCATTCACGAAATCTTATTCATTCCTCATTGGAATGGCCGACAACCCTTTTTGCAATGCCTGTCTTTGCGAGGAGACGCTAGAACATATTCTATGCGACTGTCCTGAATATGATGTTCCGAGACAGTCCCTGGCGTCCGTTCTAGCACACCTGGACAATCGACCACTGTCAATTGAAACCATTCTCGCGTGTCGTCGACAGAAGACATCGCAGCTGAAAGCAACGAAGGGACTGCTTAGGTTTTTAAAGGAAACAGGCTTGGACAAGCGGCTATGACAGTGATGTCACGTACCACGCAAGAGTGACGGACTGACTGACGATGTGTGTGCTGTGTACGTTATGTGCTCTCTCTCTCTCCTCCCCATCTTTCATTCCCCCTCACCCCGCTCCCATGTGTAGGGTAGCAAACCGGTTGTCCTGAACTGGTTAACCTCCCTGCCTTTCCTTCTCCACTCTTTCCTTCCTTTTTCCTTCAATAAATCTCATTGAATACTGTCAGTTATCACCATAATCTGCAATAATACTATTCTACTATCACAGCTGATTAACATATGAACGAAACTGCAGCTTATTTAGGTCACTTGTGCCTAAATATTAATTTAGAGTAAGCGGTTGATTCTACAGTATAGACATGTGCCTGTAAATTGTGAGAAAATATGGTAACGTTCAAGTGTCCAAATATCGTGTGTTTACAACGATATGACAATTCTTCTAGAGATGCTAGACATGTGAAAAAGCCTTTAGCATTTGATAAAAATTGCATATCGTGTAATAAGCGCAAGTGCGCAATTATGTTCAATTCGCAAATATTTAACTCTAGTAAAGCATATCTTGCTGGGAATAGTGAATGCATATTTCAAGAAAGGCTAATACTTTTCTCTGAAAACTACTACTTGCTAACCGGCATATGGCTATTTTTTTCTGGCCTTAAGGCTCAGGAGTGCCTGTGCACCATCCAGTGGCGTAGCCAAGGGGGGGGTTGGGGGGGTTCAAACCCCCCCCCCCCCGAAATTTTTTGCACCCCCCCCCACCCACTAACCCACCCTTTTCTCTCGTCGCTTCGCGCTGACATATTTCAAGAAACCGGTGCTACTTTCACACTTTCATTCCTGGGCGCTTCCGTTTGGGTTGGTAATTTACAGCGAATCATGTCTGCATATGGAAAAAAACTGTCACGGTGTTTGTCAAGGCCTTGACACTCTGTGAGGTTTTGGGCGCGAATGTGGCGGCCGCATTCTGAAACAACAGATGCGCAACAAATGCGCAACAAATGAAGCAACAAATGCGGCAGCCGCATTTTAGATGAAGGCGAAAATGCTCGAGGCCCGTTTACTTAGATTTAGGTGCACGTTAAAGTCCCCAGGTGGTCGAAATTTCCGGTATACATTTCCGCCGCTTCCCTTCAGGTGCCGGTTAGGCCGCGTTCGCGTAGGAACTTGGTCTCGAAGCTGTCGGAAGCGGCAAAATCTTGGAAAAATCCGCCCGCCTAGGCGGCAAAACAGGCAGAAAAACAGGCGGCGAGCCAAATTGGTCTCGGACCGATTTTTTCGCCATGGCGAAGCGGAAACGCGGCGGAAAGTCGTTCTGCTTGACCGGAAGTTACATGCTACACTAGCATGTAAACTTCCGGTCGTAACATTGAACATGGCACCAAAAGTGTAGGCTGCAATGCTGATCGACGCGATCAAGAACCACCCCTTGCTCTACGACAAGAGTGGCACTCAAACGTACTGTCAGCAATACTCGCGATAGTATTCAACGTCGCGCGACAGGAGGTGCGGCAACGAAGCCTTGGCGTGACCCAACTTCTTACACTTTTGCAAAGCCAGGCGAACCCACCACTGCCGTTTCCGAGGTTTTCTTGTCTTCCGTTTATTCATTGTCCATTTCTAGAAAAACAAGTAGGTAGAAGTATAAAAGCCATTTCTTCTTCCACTTCCATGGAAGACAATAGTTGGGCAGATTCCTCGTTGGCGCTCCATAATTCTCCTCGCACGTGCACGGTATGTTGCAGAAGTCGCGGGGTGCTTTTCTCGTCACGACGATAGATTGGGAGCGTAGGTCTCACGTAGGACGCGCAGGCTTCGGCGAGCCTCAACACAAGGGCCAGCCCGGGTTTTAGCTTTGGTGTTCCCGTTGCCGCTTTCGTGTCCTGGAGGCGCCGAAAATAATACGAAATGATGAAATGTTATTACAACTTGTAAATAAAAGCTATTAAAGAAATATAATCACGCCTATAGGCAGCAACCTGTGACACAGCGCTACCGCGCCCGTGTGAGGAGAATTACAGAACGCCAACGAGGAACTTACCGAAGGTCGCAGATGACACGCGAAATTGCGCAACATGATCACTTTTGATGACGGGTGGGCCAGTGAATGAACATACCGCTCGAAATAATGCGATAATGAGCGCCACCACGCCGACAAACGTACGCAGACTAGATGGATGTGGACGAAAGCGGCAGCGCGGCCGCGGTGGTAGCAAAACAAATCTGAACTTGGACATGCGCGGAAAAGATTTTCCGGCCGCTTTGGCCTCTCCACCCGCTTGCCGCTTCCCAAATGTGAACGTAGCCATAGTCTGCAGCGCAAAACGTCTCTCGTTTGCGATTGCGCCCCTACGGAAGGCTGGTAATTACTGTTGTGTTGTTGAATCCCGAACCAGCAATTACGGAAGGCTGGTAGTTGCTGTTCTGTTGTGGAATCCCAAACCAGCAATGTACACACGAAGGGGTTGATGACAGCAGTGAAATTCCTCCGACTCGCAATAGAATGCACGAAACAGACAGCCGACAAGCATGAATTACTGCTGTGCGCAGTACAGCGTAAGTAAGCTCTTGTTGCAGGCGCTGACAGTTCTCGTCGGAGTTCACGCGTCCTGAGAAATTGATTATGTGCACTATGCACTGAACAATACCGGAGTTCATTCCTGCATCACTAGTACACCAATCAGTCGAGATTCTGTGAGGTACAAGGCCACTTCCTGTTTGCACCGGCCTAAGTGAAGCAGAAATGACTCGCACGTACTGCTTAAAATGCGTACACATGCCATAACTATGCAGTGCGGTGAAATATTCTGTACAATTCTGAATCTGTTGACGTAAAGGCAAATGACGGCTGCACGCTCGCACACAGCGGAAGACACAGCGGCCCATGCACTTGCCGCAGGAAATGCAAAGCGACGAAAGCTTCGTAAAAAAAGCATTACTCGTTTTTGCGCGTATTTAAGTTTTCTAGCGCAAAGAC